>NW_021680416.1:1339242-1393859 GCF_001412515.2 Diachasma alloeum
AAAAAAACATTGATATCTTGTCTGACATCGCTGCTACAAACTCGGGTCTACAACTCGGGCTTTCAATTGAGACTAATTGAAAATAAAGTCTCACACATTCTGAGATTTAAGCCATTGAATAGTACATTAGAGTACAAGGGCACAAATTTCGTTTTCAACGAATGTGTAGTTTACAGGCCGAGCCGAAGGCGAGGTCTGTACACATATTCGTTGAAAACGAAATTTATTACCGAGTGCTCTATAATATTTTATGTCAAGTCGTGCAGAAGTCGAGTTTTGAGCAGGCTGCGCGAAGCGCAGCGTGCGATAAACTCATCTTATTGCACGGCGCGACATAATAGTATATTTCAGCACGTGTGGGGCAATTTCGTCTTTAACGTGTGTGGGGCTTACAGCATGAGCCGAAGGCGAGTGATGTAACCACACACGTTAAGGACGAAATTTCCCAACAAGTACTGAACAAAATTTTATGTCACGAAGCCTGAAACCGGCTGAATTAGACACGAGACGCGAAGCGTCGAGTGTGTAATCCAGCCAGTTTCAGGCATGAGTGGCATAAAATAATTTACTTCTCTCAAGAAAATATGTTTCAGATATTAGAAACTTTTTTGTCTCAGTGCATAAAAAAATGAAAAGTCCTGTCATCCTCTTTAAACTCTCGGAACTGTCTCCTCTTTAAAAAACCTCGAAGTCAACTTTTAATTGAATTCACAAGTAACCACAATAAACTGGGTCTCCCAGGTGGTCGCACAATGCTCAACGTCTACGCGCTAAAATGCCATTAAATTTAATGGCGTCAGCGTATTACGAGGAGACATCAGGAGGTCGTGAGAGAGGAGGATCTCACCGCACGCCACAACAACTGGCCGGAGAGAACCCCTCGGGAGGCACACAGAGAGAGAGTCACCTCGGCGGCCTTTTTAACGGGTCCAGTGGTTCCCCGGGGGCTCCCTTTGAACCACCAGTCGGGGAAAAAGAAGACACTTTAATTGAACTAAATGAGAGAACTTGCGTGATTCAACCTTATTAAATTTTTCAATGGCTTCTGCTCGATTTCTATCCACTGAGACTCGGTTTTATTATCATTATTATTATTATCAGGGTAACAACTAAATGATAAATTCAGGGGATTCTATGATACACGGAATAACCTAAACATAATTTACTATTTCGTATTCGTGAATTACACTTAAAGTTGCCGTAAACTACGATGATTTTTTTCGTATTTTACATTTACTCATTCGTAATTATATACATCCGTAATAGGTTTGAATAGCGATAGAAATGCGATGTTTTTACATCTTGTTGTATAATTAAAATAGATATGAATAATTGAATCAACATTCCAATCCCCCGAAAAGAGAGAGACAAACTAATTGCTTTCCATGGAAAAAATCGTTGTTCACGAGTTTGAATTAATTAATAATTGATTAAAAATTAGAATGGTATGCATTTGTTGTTGTGGATTGATCTATTCAATAGTCGATAGGTAAGTGCGTAAATGCTGCTGGAATAGAAAAATAATTTCAATTCCAGATCAGTTTTATTCTAAGGATATTAACGGCGCTTGTTAAATTTCGTGCAGTGCAAAAGGAGAATCATTTACGGCCAACCTTATTTCTGAAAATAACGACTAGACTAAAATTCCGACAAGAACTTTTTTTACAGCTATCACTCTCCGTACAAAAAAAGGTCTCTGACTAATTAATTTTCCTATCTCCGTTAATTTCAAAATATGCCGAGACAACTCATTGTGAAAAGAAATCGATTCAGCTCATTATATTACGTTACTATAGATAAAAATTGATTTGAGATGAATCATGATCTAATGTGGAAGAAAAGCTATTTCAAGCGCAAAACACGATGTTTTTTTCTCAAACACACACATGCGGTGGTGTGGTGGCCGCGAAATTATGTGGTTTTTTCGCAAATTGCGCGTAAGAACATCGTAAAATGCGTTCATTAAAATCGTAATTTACGATTTGGTACCCGTAAATTACGTTTTGATAAACATAAAATACGATTTTAACCTTAAATTCCGAATTTCCTGACGGAAAAAAGCCACCAGACATTATATTGACGTTAAGCGTGAATTACGTTTATCAAAACGTAATTTACGTTCAAGTTCTTCTGTGTGTACGAATCCTAGTTCCACTGAATATGAAGTTAACTTTCGTAACCATGGCAATTACAGCTAAATTTTCCATGAGTTTTCGACTTTTTTCCCGCAGTCATTGGACAATAAAATTTTCTGTATTTATTTCCATAATTTTTCCTCAACATTCATCACCAACAATGACAATTACATCTAAATTTCCATGAAATTTAGATTTTTTCGTAACTTTGCTGGGCCAATAAAATTTTCTGCAATTATCTCGACAATTTTTCCCCGGCATTCGTCTCCGAGCGCACAGTTAAGATCAATTGAAATCGAACCGGATTTTTATCGGTAAGTATAAAGTTTTATGGCGTCATCTCTCAAATAGAAGAGGGAGTGGTGGAGCTAAAAGTGAGGAGATTTGATGGGTAGAGAAAGAACCCAAAGGCACACGAGAAATCCAATATGATGCAGTTTTAGAATGTCTCCGAGAGTAGAAGACATTTATCTTGAGATGCATTTGAGTCTCAATCAAGAATTTATTGACTTGGTCAAACGAAAGACTTTGATCACCCGTCGAATATGTTTGTTCTTTCAGAACCCTCTTCTCTACCTCGTCCTCCGAAGCCACTGTGTCAATAACCTAGGAAACTTGTGAGAGGATTGTTTGATTAAGCTTTTGAGGTAGACTTCGCTCTATCTCGTTTGAGGAGAATGTGTGGTGAGTGAGGGGGGAAAGGACTGTCTACTTCAAACGGACAAATTAACTAATCCTAGGTAAATAGTGAATTAAGTGATCTTTATGGGGGTGTTATAAGAGGGGAATTTCGAGGGTGCATATCTTGAGTGAGCGGTTAAGTTTATGAGAGGTGGGGGCCGTCTTGGAAATTGTTGGGGGGATTTTGGTAAACACGATTGACGTATTTTTGGGGTCAGAGATGGTCTTGATTGGAGGATTTTTTTGGTTTGGAGTTGTCTCGGGGAAAATAATACATTTAGGGGGTCATTTATTGCAGTTGGGATACAGTGGTAGAATGTAATGGACGGCGGATTAACATGGATACGTTTATTTGTAGGCGTAGAAGGTCCTTTTGTGGGTTTAATTTATTTAGGTGCAGATGAAACGGGAAATTTCCAAGAAAAGTTAATAATATTTGTGGAGATTATCTTTGTGGGCAGATATTGATGCGTCTGTGGAGTAAAAATAGAGTGGTTTTATAGAAATTACGTGGTTGTTCGGATATATTCAGGAAAATAGTTCGTAATAAAGCGTTTATTTAAAATAGTTCCTTATTTAGATAAAAAAAGCAAATGTTTTTTTATCTAAATAACATTTGCTTTTTTTATCTAAATAAAGACTTGATTGGTTAGAAATGAATAAATTATTCACTTGATATCATGAAAATATTCTCATTACTCTAAACAATTGAATTTATTATTATTTAATAACAGTATAGTTGGAATGGATACAACAATTTCAAGTGAAGAGTTTTATTTGATTCAAATGCGTCATATCTCTGGATGTAGGGCTAGACAATTACTGAGTAAAGTATACATTTTTGTCATGAACAGTTATAATTTACTCGAGGAAATGTTTAAATTTTTGTGCTAGACACGGGGAGAAACATTCAATAAAAATTACCAGAAAGAAAACGTAAAAATTCCGTTTCGAAACGTAATCCGCGAGCGAAGTAAAATTCATTGAAAGTGTGAGTCGGAACGGAAATTGTACGAATCGCCACGCAATTTCTACGATTTGTTCCGTAAAAATTAACCACCCGTCTGATGACTCTCCGCTGTGAGGAAAACAAGTCGTTCCGTAATTTTTCCCCAACGATTGAGAAATTTTACGGAACGGAACGCAGAAATAACTTAACAGCTTCATAAAAGTTGTTGAACGTTCAAGAATTTTTTATTTTGGAGGCATAATAAGTCGGCAAGTTTCTGTGCACGTCCAACGTCCAGTGAACCTGAAAATTCACTGGACGTTTCAGATTTCTCCTCTTTCATTCCTATAAAAATTGCCGGAAAACGATTCCTCATTTCGGATTGCGTCAATTGTTCCGTAATTTTTACTGAATATTTCTCTCCGTGGAACTGTACTGTTTCCAATTAAATCAGTCAGTACTGTGGAAATAATACTTGTTTGTCGTTAGTATATCCTTCCTGTACAATAATTATGTAGCTTAACCCCACCTTCAGTTCTGATATTAATTAAAAAAACAGATTTGTGAAAACATTCCAATTTTTACCATCAAATTCTCTCATTTTTCACAAGTGGTCTCTTCCGGTAAAATATTATATTCTTTCTCTCCACGTGGAATTTTTTTATTAAATCTAGTGAATTCCTCAAAGTTGATAAGTCTGAATAACCAGCTTTATCCATTAACAAATGTCGAAACACTCCCCATGGAATTCGGATGAATTTTATTTCCATTATGAAATGATTCGAAAAAAATAAACAATTGAAGAGGAAAGAATTTTTAAAAACATGGACAATGCACAATAGAACATGCTGGCATTCAATGGAGGTTTTATAGAAGTTGTCCATTAGTGATTGGGGAAGTGGAAATTAAATACCTGTCGGCTGCGCGAACTGTTAGTTAATTGCGGGGGATCAACAGAAAAATCGGAATCGTTCGATGCTTATTGTCCGGCAAAAATTTGTTGGAATGGCATTTTATAGAGAACAATTTTCCTCGTTTGAGACTTGAAAAAAAAACGGACACTCAGAGTATTGATTTATTTGCTCTGAATAAACTCTACACAAACACACTTAATTCTGATAGATGAATGAATTTTTTCCCATTCGATGGAATTACTTCCTGTCACATTCAAAAAATTGCTGAGTCAAAATAGGATTTCTCAAACCTCATCGAATTCTCGAGTAGAAATAGTTCGTCTTGAATGAATTCGTGCGAATGAACGATGCCCCAGCCCTTAAGGGGTGTGGTCTTCAGAAAATAAAGTGGATAATTGCATTTTTTATAAATGAGTATATTTATTGTTGCTAATAAATTATCAATTTGCATTCAAATGGATTCTCTTTGTTTAATTATGATTTTACTATACCCAAAATGGCGTTGATTGACTTTGATTTTGAACAGTTTGAAGTGAATTTAAATGTATACTTATATGTTATATATTTTTTGATACATAATCGAAGTCGTTTTGGGGTGTTTTGACCAAATCAGCGGAAGTTTGAGAAGAAAAAATCGAAAATAAAATAGATCCAGGACGAAACCCAACTTGTATGGCAGCTCAAAATACTCATTTTAATTATAAAAGTTACTAAAAAACAGATCAGAAAAATAAAAGGGGACATAACTTTGAAAATTCAAGTTTTTCAATTTTTTTTTTCAATTTGGTGTTATAGGGATTGAAAATAAAAATTCCCCAAAATCTTCTTGGAGATGGTAGAAAATGGAAAATTTTGGGTTGTCATAAATAAAAATCGGCTGAATAGAACCCAAGTTATTGGAAAAAAACGAAAAAATCATATCTCCGCAATGGGCAGTCGAAAAAATCTGAAAAAAATTGAGTTTTTCTAGCCCCAATCGTAGAAAAAACCGAGATCAATTTCCAAAAAGGTAAGGGTCAGCCGTTGGCTCATTTGGCATGGAGTACGCTCTTAAAAATTTTCGTCATAATTTTTCGTGTTAAATTCCGGAAATTTTTATCTTGTTCAAATTCCACTGAAATTTCAGGAAATCTTGTCATTAAAAAATTAAATATTCCATCGATTTTCCGTTCAAATGCTCTGGAAATCCATAAAATACTTCATTTTTCAGTGCAATTATTCTGTGACAATACAAAAAAATCAGGAAAATTCTGGGAAAAATTGAAAATTTCTGCCAGTTTGTTTCTGAATATTCATGTTCCACTGAAAATTCAATCAACTTGTGAAATTTCCCTCTCACTCCCACTGAAAACTCATGACTATCCGTGAATTCACCTTCAAACTTGAAATTTCATAACCGTTTTTCCCTAAATCCGATTCAATTTCACTCTCATATGATTTACTATAACATCTTCCATGAAATCTCAAAAAACTTATAACTTCGTGTATCCCATTTATAAAAAAATCACGAAATTCGATAGATCCGTTATAAAAAATTAATTACATTCATACAAACAGACAGACACCATCTAAAAATCGCATATGCGGACTCTCTAGACCATATTGCGTCACCGTAACACAAAAAATGGAAACTTGGATTTAAACAATCACAAATCTTCCATTCAGAATCAAAAATGCCGAGCTCTCCTCCTTCACATTATGATAAAAATATATACATTCATCATTCCCCTCCCAATTCCCGAATTCAAATTCCCCCAGTGTCACGCGGATGGAATTCGCACATAAAAATTCAAAATCCATACAGTACCAGTCCAATACCCTGACCCCACCTGTCACATACCATCCTGTCCACCGATAAATCACAGCATGTTATGACACTCGAGATGAATTCCCCCCGAAAATTTCCAATTTTCGTTATCATTACAGAGCCCCCACTCATGATCAAAAAAGGAGAAAATAATTAATGTTCGCAGATTCATCTCTGCGGGTGCAAATCCCCAACACTTTTTAATTAACTATGATTTGTCAAGCGTACGAAATGGTGAAAAACAAATGAGAAAAAAAAATCAGTGAATTGAAATGCACGTTCCGTGCGCAATAAACTCCGCGTTTTAACGTTTGTTCTATTTGAACCCTTTCATTCCATTTTCCCTTGTTTTTTTTCTCTCTCTCTTCCTACTCTCTATCTATCCAGAATGGGGTGTATATTGGCTGGGCAGCCAGCTGTCGATTCGCTCTCGCCGTGGCATGAAACCAATGTTTGCACACGAGGGTTTTTTCGGCTCCAGGGTAGCAGGAAAAATATACAGCTACACTGAGAGAAAAATCTGAAGTTCGATTTACAATAAAAAAATAGTTGAGACAGTTTTGGTGAACGATACGATTTTTTTGGTATGCGGCACATAACATTATAGTAACTTCACAAGCGTAATTTTTGCAAATCAAAATGCAGTTAAACTAACCAAAGTTCAAAAGTAACCACGACAAATCTATCGTGAGTAGAACTATAAAATAGTTGCAATGACTACATTCCATTGTAGTAAACACTTCTCCGGCCACAGTTACCGTAACCCATGAAAAATTGTTGAGGAATTTTCGACTATAACTCGATGGTGATGGAATATAGTCAGAAGAATTATATTTTTCTCTCAGTGTAGTATCGTGATCACGTAGTGCAGAGCACAGACAAATTCTGTGTGAAATGAACGCTCAAAATACGATGTGTATGACAACAGAATAAATGCCTTCTTTAAAGTTGTCTGCGTGAATTGGTTACGCTAAGTTTGCACGGGAAGATGAGAATTCGGGAAAAACGCGCGTAGGAAAAAATAAGCGAAAAATTGAGAAAAAAAAATGTTTTGAAAAAATTTGCATTGATTTGAATTTTCAATAGATCGGGAGTTGAGAATAATAATTGTCTAGATGAGCACATTTTTTAAAATAAATTTCGTTGTCATATTAACCTAAAAAATTGATATTTTATAGAATATTCAAGGAATTTACTTTTTTATCAATACCAACAAATATTGAAATTTCATATAAATTAGTGATGAAAGTGAATTAGTGATTATAATGTACTATTTCCCAAAGAAAAAATCGTCCCCACGAAATTATTTAGTTTCGCCAATAACGTAATAGTACATTATGTCGATCATATGTCTACATACGCTTGTGTAGCTGAGGTGAACACATCATTACTCCAATATTTCTATTGAAATGAGTGTAAAGATGCTAGTTTTAAATTAGATATCAGAAAGTAAAAACTTAAGAATTAGAATTCACTTATATTAATCATGATAATTACTATTTTTCAATAAATAATCGTCCATAAACGTGGAGAGTCCCATGTCCCTATCCTCGTCTCGTGATTTGAATGATATGGAAAGGTTATATCCGAACTAATTACATCGTGAGTATCCTATTTGGGATAAAACAACATTAAAAAATATCTCGAGGCACAAAATTATATTTCAATTGGACAGTCCAACCTTTCAAATGATTTTTTCATCCGTTTAGTTCGTTACCAGTTGACAGTTGGTTGCAAAACGAGCATAGGATCAATGCCATTTCCATTGTACCTATTCTTTTAATTGCCGACATTTCTGTGAAATATTAAGATATTACTATAATTTATGCATTTTTATTGTTTTTTTAACCATCCGAAACCTCATTCAAGGGATTTTTAATTCCATCTTACTATTATAACGGAGATATCAACATTTTTAAATTGTGAGTTTCTTAACTTGCAGCTTAAGAATTCACTCTGTCGTAGCACCAGTTGATGTGGATGGAATTTCTCTCTCTTATTCTTCAATAAATCACTGTTTATTGGTGTCTATAATTTTCCTTATTAACTAAAATAATAACTCCAATCGTATTTCATTCTTGATAGACTCTTGGGACTGTCGAAATGATTAAAATCTGATAGCTCACGACGTTTGAACAAGCATAGAGCATTTACTTTAAAACTGTCTTCGGCAAGAAAATTGTAGTTTCCTCTTGAAATTATCATTTGTTCCATAGAAATTATAAGTGTTCATGGGACAAAAATATACACTACTTAATAACATTCACTTGATAAAATCGGAGCCTCATATAATTCTCTGTAGAACGAATGTCTTCGCCCGAAAGACATATAAATGTCTCGCGAGAAAAATTAATACGACAAAAATTATCATGTTGTAGTGGAAACTTTCTGTTTTGTTCAACAATATTTCCTTAAACAAAAGAGTATTCATCTTTACGTCTAATTTTTTCCCCGAGTTTCCGTGAAAATTGCCCGAAATAAGCATTTTGCCTCATAATTTTTTCTGAAGTTTTTCCTCCGTTCCACTAAAATCACAGAATCAGCAGTTGTTCAACTGTGTTTTGCATCGGGGAATCGGTGAAATACTGGCATAAGCGGATTTACTTGTGTGTTATTACGAGTAAATGAAGCGGCGATGCGTGTTCCGCGGGGTATATTCCAAAAAAATAAAATTGTATGTGGGGACCAATGAGTGCATTTCCCGAATTTAAAGGCAAAGGATTTTTTTCAATAAAAAAAGCGATGTTTACATTTCGAAATGCGGATGAGGGCCCTAGGGGAATGACATGGATTTTTTTGGCTCGCATGCCATGTTCTTTATTGTGAACGCAGTAATGAGGATTTTTTGTTTTACTTTTCCGTGTGTGCGCGATGTGACTGTGAATCTGCCGGGGTTATGATCGATATCTCCGGTCACAATTCAGCATTTCTCGATTTCTGATGCTTCGGTTTTTAGAATTGGAGGATTACTGCGGGGCTTTCACGACTACTTGGAGCTCAATCCCTGTTTACCTCACAGCGATCGCTGGGAGTTCTTAGAGGCTCGGAGGGCAAGATCCATTTTGAGGGTATAAACGCCAGATGCAGGAGTTACCGGGGATGGGCGAGTGATCCCTGGGCTGGGAACGTCTGGAATCGTATGATCAGGCGCAGATGCCGGTGAATGTAACAGAGTTTTATCGGCGGATTTTATTTATGGGGCGATGAGGGATGGAAATAGAGGCATCTGATGCATGTTTCATCTTTTTTGGGTTTAAGGGGCAGGAGGGGGGGGGGTGATACTGTCTTTTTCAAGTACCACAAGTATTTGATGGGAAATTTTCGGTAATTTTTTTTCAATTTCTTCTTTATATAAGATAGGATAAAGTGTGCACTGAGAGAGAAAATTTGTTCTGCAGAAAAGTTATACGTTCCCCTGAAGAGATCTTTTGTATTGTTGAATCAATTTACTTGGGGATAAAAACGAAAATTAAATGAAAAATGAAAATTTGGCTCCACCAAAACATGATAATTTTTGGAGTAGTAATTGTGAATTAAATTGCGTGAGAAAAATATTTAAAAAATCATGAATATTCAGCGTCATTCAAACTACATTTTGCACAGAATTTTTATTTTTTAAACATTCGTTGTCTATTAATAAATAATTCAAATTGTTTACACTTATGGAAACCTTATTTCTTTAGGCATGAAATTGATTTCTGTTAAAATTCTAAATATGAGTAAATTTGTTACGATTCTGAGCAAATGATTTTTACAGTGAAAAATTACTTGTTTATAACTATTTATAGAAAAGGCTCATAATTTTCAAAAATTGCATTTTTCAAGTCATTTCCCTAATTTTCCTTCAAAGTAAACTTCATAATTTTCGTTAAGATTTTAAAAATTTTTTCCAAGAGTTCAATATCGAAATTCAAATTCAGACCTCTAAAGTTTAAATGATAAAACCCTTATAAAATGTAAGACTTTCAAATGAGACTTTTGAAAATCTGATTAAGCTATTATTTTTTTGAATGATCTTATAATTAGTCCCCCAACACACAGTGTGGTCATTCCCAATCACCAACACAAATAACCCAAATTGCAACAATCAAGAAACTCCGTCAACCAATTAAGAACTACTCCTTAATCAAGAAAGATTTAATTGTCGCAATGAAGAATTCATTCCCCAACTCTTCCATCTACATCAAGAAAGAAATCGTGAAATGCAGTGCTCCCTCCACCCAAGCACTCGAAACAAAACTCAATAATAAACTTTCCGAATTAAATAGTACCCTAAAAAACACCCATAATGTCTGAAATACCGAAGTGAATTCCACTTGAGAACATTAGACAAACAGTCTGAGTACTTTTTGATGTTCCACCGTTAACCCAAGTCCCAATCCCATTGGGAATTACGTTGAATTAACATCTGAACTCTCCCCCGAACTACTTCACGTAGAGCAAAAGCCAAGTTCATACAGACGTAAGTCTCCAGTGTGCACTACAATTCACCGCTTGATTTTAGTGTCTGATAATTCAGTAGTATAACCAGCACGATAGCAGAATAAACATCTCTCAGTGGATTGGGTTCATGGTTTAAACGACAGTTCTACCATCATTCATGTACTTCAAACATCGCTCTTTCCTTTATCTACTTTCTCTTTATCTCGGGTCCAGGGGGCTTACTGTGAAGGCGTCTTTTAATGCGCCGACAAATCCGCGGTGCACGCTGGATATACGATGCTTCAACAGCGAAACTCTAGCATCAGAGAGTACCCGTGTTACTCGTAAAAAGGGCTTTAGCACACATCAGTCGTGAATGTTCGCCTCGAGTGGTGGAGAAAAAAATGTATCCTTGGACGGGTGGTTTTTCATTATTAATGACAACTTTGGGGCATTAATTTTTTGAGGGATTTTCGAGGAAAAATGGGAGAATAAACTCAGGCGAGATGCGCGGAGAGAAATGTTCAGGAAAAATTACGGAGCTCAGATAATTTAAAGTAGCTCTGCCCTTACGGTAAACTCAAGGATTTTTGAAAACTGCACGAAGAGAAATTTTTGATAAAAATTACCCTACCGTTCTATAAAAGTGTATCATGAGTCATCGTTTCTTCATTTTTTTCCGAAATTTAGTAAAAATTAATATATGATGATCACGTTTTATTCTACGTAAGAGAAATTTTATCTTGACGCATAACAAATTTTACCCTTCCAGTCCAGTAATTTTTATGTAGATAACAACGAAAATTCTAGAACAGTTGGTAAATTTTACTCTTGCGATACAGTAATTTTTACTCTACCGGCACGGTAATTTTTATTTTTATCAGGATAAAATTTCTCCAACGTAGAATAAAATTTAATCATCATATATTAATTTTTACTAAACTTCGGGATAGAAATGAAGAAACGATGACTCATGATACACTTTTATACATAGAACGGTAGGGTAATTTTTATCAAAAATTTCTCTCCGTGTGCAAAAAAATTGTAGCAAACTCCATTAGATTCAGAATTCTAATTTTTTTCTCAATTTAATTATCGTTTTAGTTTTTCAAAGAAGAAATGTTTAAAAATCAGGATTTAACCCAGTGTCTTATGTGAAAATCAACATTTCCATTGTAATCAAAGATTAAATTCTGAATTTTTTTCCATTAGATGTGAAAAAATCAATAATTTTTTTGAAACCTCAAAAAATAATCCACTGTTTTGCAAGCAAGTTTCATCATTTACTTATAAAAGGGAAATGTTTGAAAAAATATCTATATTTTGCGAAATTTAATTTACATAATACTGACTGGGTATGAATTTTTTCCAATTTTTTCCATGCAATTTAGTTGAAAAATTTAAAAACTGAGAATATCCAAAAGTACAGCGTAGCCCGGTCGAAGTGTAGAGCGACTTTAAGTGACGGTATCGTACACCGATAGACTGATTCATTTATTCCAAACGAGATTCGTTAACTACTAACGAATGGTAGAGTTGAATATGACCAAACGAATTTTCGTTAATAGTTAACGAATGGTTCACTTGAAAAGAGAACGAATCGAGTCAAACAAGGCTCCTCAAATGTGCATTCGTTAACTATTAACGAAAGAACATTTGGTGAGACCGAGTAGATCCTCGTTTCCAACCAAATCGACTCGTTAGCAATAACTAATCCTTTCTATCAGTGCAATTTTTCAGAAGAGATTCAGGAAAAAATTACGGGACCCTCTGCAAAAAGTCCGTGATTTTAGGTAAAAATTATGTGACAGTTCCGTAAAATTTCCTGCAATCACATTTCGCTCCGGAAATACGGAAAATATACGTAATTTTTATTGAATATTTCTCTCCGTGTATTGCGAAAATGTTTGAATTGTGAAAACTCGGGCAACTGTTATTCTGAGGTCTCAATGTATTGAAAATTCAGGATGAGATTGAACATTCTAGGGAAAATAAGTAGAAAAGTGCTCTTGTATTGCTTATAGTACAGTTATTTTTGCTAATAAATGAGCAATATGTTTCCGAATGGCTGTGTTGCACATAATTTCCTTCTATCATGTATAATTCAGTAGCGAAGTGGTAGAAAAAGATAAGTCAATTTTGACTATTGACCAGTTTTCAATCAATATCTCGGAATCTAAGGGAGATAGCAAAATTTTTGTTACAACCTTTTTTGTGGGGTCGATTGAGTGCTACAACAAATGTTATTACGAAAATTTCGCTATCTCCCTTAGATTCGGAAATATTCCTCAAAAACTCAACTGGGAGATAAGTCGACTTATCTCCGTTTACCACTTCACTACTGAATTCATCGTTTATTTCATTTTGTTAGATTATATATTATTTAATTTTGTCAATTACTACTTAAATCTCATAAGAAATTTATAATAATAGTGTAGCAGAATTAAATAAACAATTTACCTGATGTGAATGGACATGGAGATAAATTTTATTGGCAGCAGCAGAGAGTACTCGTGTTACTCGTAAAAAGGGCTTTAGCACACATCAAACGTGAATGTTCGCCTCGAGTGGTGGAGAAAAACATGTATCCTTGGACGTGTGGTTTTTCATTATTAATGACAACTTTGGGATTTTTATTTTTTCAGGGATTTTCGAGGAAAAATGGGAGAACAAATTCAGGGAGACCTATTATTCATCATCGGATTATTTCGACTGCTCATGCTCATGAAACATGAAAAGATCTATTTTGTGGGAAATATTCGCAAATGAGAAATGTCTTTTAGTGTTTTTGTCGTTGAACGGCTTATTTCAGAGATGATCCTTTGAATGAGGAAAAAGTAAGACCTATCGTTCATATTTGTTACTAAATCATCGTGCTAGTTTTCACTGGAAATCCAAACTTAAAAAGACAAGCATCCCCGTTCTTTTCATCAAATAATGCCTCAAATTATATTTAAAACGACTGAAGAATAATAACAACATCAAACCAAATTCAAGTAATAAATCCAATTGTTCCATGAAGAATCCCCGAATATAACAAAAAAACCCTTCCATTAAAATTTTTAATAAAAGAAATCACAGTACCATTTTAATCCCCTGAGACAACTCCCTAATGAAAATAATTACGAATTCAACCAATTATTATACCGACTTCTTAATAATTCAAATTTCAATTTAATTTAATGTTCGTAATGACTTTAAAGATTGAAGTTCTCATTGAAATCCCAAAGGTTCTATTGAATCCCAAAGGTTCTATTTCAAGAAATTCCCGACAACATACCAGTCCCACGAAGAATCCCCGAATATAACAAAAAAACCCTTCCATTAAAATTTCTAATAAAAGAAATCACAGTACCATTTTAATCCCCTGAGACAACTCCCTAATGAAAATAATTACGAATTCAAACAATTATTATACCGACTTCTTAATAATTGAAATTTCAATTTAATTTAATGTTCGTAATGACTTTAAAGATTGAAGTTCTCATTGAAATTCCAAAGGTTCTATTGAATCCCAAAGGTTCTATTTCAAGAAATTCCCGACAACATACCAGTCCCACGAAGAATCCCCGAATATAACAAAAAAACCCTTCCATTAAAATTTTTAATAAAAGAAATCACAGTACCATTTTAATCCCCCGAGACAACTCCCCCATGAATAGAAATTCTGTTCACGTACATGAATAACCCCAACTACCTAAAATTGAATGTCTCGAAAAGTGTTCACTCAGACTATCATGAAATTCTGATGGAAGCCCTCCAACAATTGCCATTTTCCGTCTCCTGGAAATCCGTTCTGTCTGCCTTTTTCTGGCACTTGAAACATTTTCACGAATTTTCTATCGTGACACGTTGAGATCTTTCCGCGATGTGAATGGAAGGACACGAGGGACCCACCCATTACCTAACGTTGATTACGTCCAACTGTCTTCTCCAGCTCCACTCATCCCTCCCCACCCCCGAAATGTCGCTCCGCCACCACTTTTAGGGAGAAGGTAATTTGGAGATGATGAGGGCGCAAAAGACGGGAAAGATAAACGTCATTATTTAGGGATGATGGGAATTACCTTTTGGCCTTTTGTTTCCTGAATTATGATTTAATGATACTACTCACAAAAATCGCGATCATCGTTGTTCATTAATAACGGCAAAGGTGCCACATTCATTTTTTTCGCCCCACGTCATCAATTCTCCCGGGCACTTCCTCTCTCTCGTCCCCTATTTTGTTCTAACATTCTCTTTTGAACGAGTTTTCACATTTTCCCCCGGTTGCATCCCGTATTTTTATCTCACTCCTCCATATTACATCACTCGACGAGAGATGAGAATGAACAAATAGCAGACGCGCTCTATTGTCATGAAGACCATTTTATGGAGAGTGTACATCGCATACCCTTCAATTGCACCAGTTTGTTCATGACATTCTGTATACGAGGGAAAATTGGTTATTGGATCTTCAGCTCTTTTGTGTATTTTCACTTTATGATATTCGGAAAAATATATTTCCCCTTAGTGGAGGGTGAACGCAGTAAATTGCTCGAGATTTTATGAAATGGAGCGCCTGTATTTTCTCCATGTGGAGATTTTACTTTTTTTACCGCCAGGTTTTTTCGGATTTTTACGTTTACTAACTTTATTTGCACGAATTTTTGTGGCAGTCAACTCATATGCACTCGTGGAAAGAATTCTGGGCCGCCCCGTGATGATGAAATTATAATGCAGTTCCCCGAATGCATGTGAAGCAGGGAGAGTTTTACCTGTTCTATGTATTAAGGAAAATTTAATATGTTGATGTATTCGTAAAGGGATGGGCAGGAATTGATTTGATCTTGCAGATACACTATTAGAGATTTTTGTCTGGAAGTTCCGGTACACTTTTTCGAAATTTTTCTCAAATTTAATTAGCACTGAAAGTTCAAGGAATTTATTTCGTCATTGAACATTGAACATTTCGTGGAAAAATCAAACAGATCTGTAAATTTCAGTTCCATTTTTCTCTGAAAATAAATCGAAAATTCCGGTAAATATATTCTTGAATTTTTAGGGCCGTGAATGAATGTGACTGAATGCGATTTAGAGGGGAAAAAAATAAAAGTTCAGATTTCACTGAAAATTCAATATAATTTGGCACTGAATATTCATTTTAGATTGGAAACACAAATAAATTGAGAAATTCAAACCTTTATGCTGTTTAAAATTCTGGAATTTGACGGGTTTGAATGAATTTTCAGTGAAACCTGAAATTTTATTATTTTTTCCCCCCAAATCGCATTTAGTGTCACTGTCCTGAAGATTAGTAGTCAACGGTCCATGAAATTTCATTTTCATCACGCCGTGCGAAAAAGTAACTTCTCAGGCACGCTTCGCATGCCTAAAACGTCCCCTTTCCACACATTGTGCTGAAAAATATTGTTCGATACTCGTGGGAAGTGTTTTTTGGCTCGTGGGATTATATCACTCGCCTTCGGCTCATGCTATAAACCTCCCACGAGCCAAAAAACACTTTTCCGCACTCGTAACGAAATATACTATTTCATCACGCTGTGCGAAAAAGTAACTTTTTAGGCACGCTTCACGTGCTTTTTTTGTGCAGCCGATTGAGTGCTACAACAAATGTAATTATGAAAATTTCGCTATCTCCTTTAGATTCGGAAATTTCCTCAAAAACTCAACTGGGAGATAAGTCAACTTATCTCCGTTTACTACTTCACTACTGAATTCAAAACATCGCCTCTTTACACTCATTTCGATAGGAATATTGCACTAATAATGTGTTCACCTCATTCCACACGTAATACTGTAATTTATCCAAAATCACGCAAAAAATGTAATCTCTTTAATCCAGAAACCACGTTACCGCGCATCATAAATCAGTGAAATAAATGTCGTGCGTATAAACAAAAACGACGAAAACTCCCAAATTAGCAGTCCAAATTGAAATAAATATATGCACGTGCTGCGGTAGGTTAAATAGGACAGAGAATACGTGTCCCGAAAAACAAAAGTGATCCTAATTGGCTCCATTTGGCGCCCGTGGGAACGTCGGAATTCATGGAATAGCATTAGAGAGTAGATGCCAAGGAATATTCATGAGGCACATGTTGCTACCGTGTTATTATTTTCAATTCTTTCTTATGACTCTCATATTTTTCCTGTTTTTTTCATTCCACTCTTCACTCAAACATTACCCTCAGAGTGTGCCAAGCATTTCAGTTCACGTCACACGAGACGCCTCGTGGCTGTGGAAAATGGAAAAATTCTTTGACCGAAAAAAAAGAGAAACGAGATGGAGAAAGAGGGAAATTCGAGAATTTTTAGTAAAACGAACACGTAACACTGTTACGTTTCTACCGATATATAACAGGGAGGTAGAACGTAAATGAAAATGCTAATTAACGCACGTGCCCGAGCTGAGTGCCACTGCAGGAGCTGGAAGATGATGGTGATTAACATATACAGGAGTGAAGAGAGGTGCTACTTATAACGGTGATACACGTGTTATGTGGAGTAATGGAATTCAAATAGAAAATCCTCGACTGGCGGATTAAAGAAAGGGACAATGAGAGGTTTTTATTGTAATGAGAATTTTATGGGGGTTTTACGGGGAGACTTTCGAGTTAAGGTGAGTTGATAGTTCGGAGGCGCGGTGGAGAACGAGATGAGTCGATTCACACGGGTACAAAGTCATTGAAATGGAATTGATGCAGTGAGAAATATTTTAAGGCACAGACAGAAAAATGGCTTATTTTAATTGAATACACGAGTGGCTCAATTTAATTGAATCAAGTACGAGATTTATTTGATTCAATTACATTCTTCATTGAACAGAACAGAACCCATTTTTTTTTAATTTTAGAATAGAATCCATTTCATTGCTGCTACGATTACTGTTTTACACCTACACAAGCCTCTCCTTCTCAGAACAACAATAACAAAAAAAACAAAAAGCAGAAAATGAATACAAAAAAAATCGTCATTGAATTTTCAGTGAAGTTTTAAATGTAATGAGTTTTCCGCTAAATCGAATTCAGTAAAAATATATGAAACGTTAAAAAAACAAGATGATCTATTCTATACGTAATGCTGTAATTTATCCGAAATCACGCACAAAATTTAACCTCTTTAATCAAGAAATACCGCACATTATAAATCAGTGAAATAAATGTGCGTGTGAACAAAAACATTAATAACTCCCAAATTAGCGGTCCAAATTAAAATGAATGCGCTTCCTACAGTTGGTTGAATAGGGAGAATACGTAAAAAAATGAAAAAAATTTCTATTGAGTTTTCAAGGCTATTATTCCAATTACAACTTCACATTCACCAAATTCTCCAGTCCGGCTCAACAAAAAAAAAGTACCGCATTCTAAAAATGCCTCCACCGGAAAAAATACTCATCCATGTATTTCCATAAATTAACCTGTTCTTCATTCCAGAAGTTTTGAATTCGAATTAAAAATTCAGAAACTTGATTAGCCCCGCCGAATCAAATATTTCATTATATTTCATAATTTTCTCATCTCCCCGGTAGCATTAAATTTCCCGTAAAATAAATCCACAAGATAAATTACAAATATCATGGATTACATTGGCAAGAGAAATAAAAAAGGAGTTCAGGTAAATGGAACACGAGCCAGAGTAATTTCCATGTACCTTTTCCCTTTCCTTTCTCGTTTGAATTCTCCATCGAGTTCGCAACTATTTCAATTTCACGCGGGGTGTGAGTTTTGTGCGCATAGAAAATCGCGAATTGGATGAAATTCTCGTTAGTCGTTGACTATGATAAGACCGAAAAATATAAAACCAGTGGAATTGTTACGTTTTCTCCCCATTGTGTTCGTGAATAAATGGCAATGAAACTTTGTGGCAATGTGGACGGAAGAGGGAATAGTATAGATGCTTGTTGCGGAGCTGTAACAATAATAAAAAAGTTGAAGTAGAGAAAGGAAAAAAAATTGTAGAAAGAATTCAATGGTGGACGATACGAGACATTTTATGATTGTGGCTCATTACAAAGCAACAAAAAGAAGCAATTGTTGAAGCTCAATCCCGAGGAATAGCTCACTTAATCGGCTTCATTCTTCGATTCCCGAGCGTTTCTTTACAACTTTTTATCCAGGACATATGCAACAAAACGATGGCTATTGATATAAAAAGCCCAGCGAAACAATCCCTAGAAATAAATAACGATGGAACGAGGATAAAACCGTTGAACAAAAGATGGAGAAGATATTTCACGATTGAATATTAAAAGCTGCACAAAATGTGGAGAATTTTGAGTGCTCCAAAGTGTAGGTTTCATTGCAGGCAGTGAAATTCAACCGACGCATTTATCGAATTTTTTGAAGGCTACAAAAATTAATTTATACGTTGAATTCAGCTATTGCTGCAAAGTCCTACAAATACGGCTAAAGGGATATTCTATGTGAATAATAAAATAATAAAACATTCATTCAATAAAACATTCATTCAAATTTAGAGCTGATTTTCATTTGTGTTCATTCACATCAAATAAATTGTATTCTCTCGAATATTATAAAAATCCAAATCGACTTCTGGTGATGACAATGTGGTATTCGAAATTAAGACTCCAAATTTAAGGGTTATAAGGGTCAAAATAAGGGTCACGAGGGTAAAAAAAGTGGTTATGAGGGGCAGAATTAGGGTCACGAGGGTTCGATTAAGGGTCACAGGAGTTACATAAGGGTCATGACGATCGAAATAAGGTTCACGAGGGTCGTAATAAGGGTCACGAGGGTCAGATTAAGGTTGATAAATTTGATTAAGGGTTACAAGAGTCAGAATTAGGGTCTAAATAAGGGTCATAAGGGTCAGATTAACGGTCACAAGGGTCACATTGAAGGTTACAAGGGTCAGACTAAGAGTTATATGGGCTAGATTAAGGGTCACAAAGGTCAGAATAAGGTTCATGGGTGTCATATGCGAGTTGGCGAACGGAGTCAGCAGGGGCCGTAGCCCCCTAGTTTTTAATATAAACAAATTAAGATTTCACTTGTCAGAAATGGAATCATTATTTAGACAGCAAAGGAAAACAATTTATTATAACATATAATAATTTGTTATTTGAGAGAAAAAAATCGTTATTTGATTATAATGGAGGATTTATTCGGAATTGATTAATTATTTCTAAATATCCTTGAGAAATATCTGTGGAAATTAATTTTTGGACGATTTTCCTAAGGACTGAGGCAACGCAATAAAAAACAGCAATTGTTGAGGCTCAACTCTGGGGAATTAGTCACGTAATAGACTTCATTCTTCGATCCCCGAGAGTTTCTTTACAACTTTTTATCCAGGACATATGCAACAAAACGATGGCTATTGATACAAAAAGCCCAGCGAAACAATCACTAGAGATAAATACCGATGGAATGAGGGCAAAACCATCGAACAAAAGATGGGGAAGATATTGCACGATTGAATATTAAAAGTTGGCCAAAATGTGGAGAATTTTAAGTGCTTCAACACGTAGGTTTCATTGCATGAAGTGAAGTTCAACCGACGCAATTATAGAATTTTTGGAAGGCCACAAAAATCAATCGATACTTTCAATTCGGTTATTGTTGCGAAGTGCTTCTGAAAATGAATGGAAAAAAGGGAGGAGAGCTCAATAATAGACTTTTCTTATAAAACTGCAAAAAGCTATAGTGATAAAAATACACCTAACGGGATATTTTATTTGAATATTATAGTAATAAAACTTTTATTCAAAATCAAACCTAATTTTTATTCATCTGTTCATTCACATCAAATGTATTATTTTTTGGATAGAAACAAAGGAAGATTTTATTTTCAGAGATGAAATCATTGGTTAGACTGCAAAGGAGATGAATTTATTAACGTGTAATAATCGTTTATTTGGGACAAAAAAATGTTTATTTTATTCTAGCAGAGGATTTTCCGAATAAATTATTCGAAATTTGGTGAATAATTTATCCCATATAATTCAAACAGTTCTACAAAAATAAATAAGCTGGCAAGATATTCGAGGAAATTAATATTCGTCATACACCGAAAACAAATATACTTGAGTCAAGTATATTTTATACGCGAATGGGGGACTGGTATTTCAATTCAAGGACGATTATTTCGTATCAGCCCGGGTTCTGCCAAGTGCTCTCATGTGTAATATAAGGGTCAGACACTGAGTGTGAGAGTATAAGGGTCAAAAAGTGGAGGTTAAAAAATGAGGGTCGGAATATTAGAGTCAAAAATTGAGGGCCTGAATGTAAAGGTGAAGGAATGAAGGTCAGAATGTTAGGGTTAAAAAAAGAGGGTCAGAATATTAGGATCAAAAAATTAGGGTCAGAATATAAAAGTAAAAAAAGTGGGTGTCAGGCAATGAGGGTCATATAAGGGCTAAAGACGGTGATCAAGCATAATATATGACTTATATTTAGACCCTCATTGCCTGACACCCACTTTTTTTACTTTTATATTTTGACCCTAATGTGTTGACCCTAATATTCTGACCCTCGTTTTTTAACCTACACTTTTTGACCCTTATATCCTGACACTTAGTGCCTGACCCTTATATTACACTTAAGAGGGCTTGCTACAAAAATTCCGGCCGGATACAAAAGAATCATCTTCGAATTGAAATACCCATCCCCCAATTGAGTATAAAATATACTTGATTCAAATATATTTTATCCTCAATTCAGGTATATTTGTTTTCCATCTATTTTTCAAAGAACTGCATCAAAATGGGCGGTTTTTTTTTTAGTTGGTCTGAAACTTTACTGCCTTTCCTGACTTTTGAAGAATAACAAAAAATTGTGAGTTTGCAAAATCGTGTCACTTTTTCTTGGCATAAAGAAAAGAACTCTCATAACAGCAAAAGTAAAAAGATGATTTTTTTTTACGACGCTTTTCTCACATGCAAAGAGACGTGCCATTCCACGTGATGGTTGTGTGCAATGCCCACTTGTTTCGTAACGTATGGACACTCAGGGATGATTTCGATGGGCGACGTGACTTTCAACATTTTCCCCCACCATCTCTTATCCCCCTTTCTCCCGCCCCCCTCGCAACCTCCCTCTATCTACCTATAAGGCCTCTTCTGGCGATATTTGATATCGCTTAATGCGATGCGCATATAAAGTATTTCATTATTCCATCACGCGGGTAGTTGTAGAAAGGGTATAGAGTTTGGGAAAATGGAATCAGAATTGTTCCTTCGAACGTGTGCGTTTCTACGGTTATGCCATGAGAATGAAAGGAGCGCGAGGGGAGGGGGGTACTGTGGTACGTATTTCCAATCATCCATTCTATTTAACGTGAAATTTTCATTTTTTGTGATTCTGTGATTCATGTTTTGTATTCATAGGTAGATCTCTAACATGTTTTTTTGTCATATTTCACGGAATGCGTTCTCTCCTCGAGTGGCTTTGGTAAAACCGGTATGGAAATGGGGAAGATTGCGGAGGACAATTTGTGAAGATCTCTTGAGTTTTTCCATCAATTTTCCGCGGAGACATGTTCGACTTTTGTTCCGTGAGGTGGAGATGTCTGAATTCCAGAGGATTTATAGAGCGAGTTTATGTTTCACTTGATTTGTTCTGGATTGAATGGGTTCGGGTTTAAAGAAACATCGTAAAAAATATTCTTACAAAAGACAAGATAACCGGAAGGTTTTATTGACGGAAGTTTAAGTTGAATTAACCAAACTTCACATTTCAAAAGTTGATTTATCCATTTTTTTAAAGAAGTTTTTGAGACGTGCTCTTGGTTGAATATATTAGACAATTATTATCTGAATTAGTGGAAGATCTCGCGAGTTTTTCCATCAATTTTCCGCGGAGACATGTTCGACTTTTGTTCCGTGAGGTGGAGATGTCTGAATTCCAGAGGATTTATAGAGCGAGTTTATGTTTCACTTGATTTGTTCTGGATTGAATGGGTTCGGGTTTAAAGAAACATCGTAAAAAATATTCTTACAAAAGACAAGATAACCGGAAGGTTTTATTGACGGAAGTTTAAGTTGAATTAACCAAACTTCACATTTCAAAAGTTGATTTATCCATTTTTTTAAAGAAGTTTTTGAGACGTGCTCTTGGTTGAATATATTAGACAATTATTATCTGAATTAGTGGAAGATCTCGCGAGTTTTTCCATCAATTTTCCGCGGAGACATGTTCGACTTTTGTTCCGTGAGGTGGAGATGTCTGAATTCCAGAGGATTTATAGAGCGAGTTTATGTTTCACTTGATTTGTTCTGGATTGAATGGGTTCGGGTTTAAAGAAACATCGTAAAAAATATTCTTACAAAAGACAAGATAACCGGAAGGTTTTATTGACGGAAGTTTAAGTTGAATTAACCAAACTTCACATTTCAAAAGTTGATTTATCCATTTTTTTAAAGAAGTTTTTGAGACGTGCTCTTGGTTGAATATATTAGACAATTATTATCTGAATTAGTGGAAGATCTCGCGAGTTTTTCCATCAATTTTCCGCGGAGACATGTTCGACTTTTGTTCCGTGAGGTGGAGATTTTTGAATTCCAGAGGATTTATAGAGCGAGTTTATGTTTCACTTGATTTGTTCTGGATTGAATGGGTTCGGGTTTAAAGAAACATCGTAAAAAATATTCTTACAAAAGACAAGATAACCGGAAGGTTTTATTGACGGAAGTTTAAGTTGAATTAACCAAACTTCACATTTCAAAAGTTGATTTATCCATTTTTTTAAAGAAGTTTTTGAGACGTGCTCTTGGTTGAATATATTAGACAATTATTATCTGAATTAGTGGAAGATCTCGCGAGTTTTTCCATCAATTTTCCGCGGAGACATGTTCGACTTTTGTTCCGTGAGGTGGAGATTTCTGAATCCCAGAGGATTTATAGAACGAGTTTATGTTTCACTTGATTTGTTCTGGATTGAATGGGTTCGGGTTTAAAGAAACATCCTAAAAAATATTCTTACAAAAGACAAGATAACCGGAAGGTTTTATTGACGGAAGTTTAAGTTGAATTGACCAAACTTCACATTTCAAAAGTTGATTTATCCATTTTTTTTAAGAAGTTTTTGAGACGTGCTCTTGGTTGAATATATTAGACAATTATTATCTGAATTAGTGGAAGATCTCGCGAGTTTTTCCATCAATTTTCCGCGGAGACATGTTCGACTTTTGTTCCGTGAGGTGGAGATTTTTGAAATTGAGAGGATTTATTTTTTATTTTTTATTTTTATTTTTTTATAGAACGAGTTTATGTTTCACTTGATTTGTTCTGGGTTGAATGGGTTCGGGTTTAAAGAAACATCGTAAAAAATATTCTTACAAAAGACAAGATAACCGGAAGGTTTTATTAGCGGAAGTTTAATTTGACGAAAGTTGATTTATCCAGTTTTTTTTTAAAGAAGTTTTTTAGACGTGTTCTTGGTTGAATATATCAGGTAATTATTATCTGAATTAGTGGAATGATTTTGAAAATTGAGATATCTGTCAACAGAATGAACCAAAAATGGATAGGCTACTGTGGAATTATCAGTTTCATAATTCCCCCGTAGTCCGATGAATTATCTAACTAAAACTGATGTGAAGGTATCACGTGACTCCGAATACTGCACTCTGATTGGTCGAAATCAGATTTGACGAAATTATCGTCAGAATTTGTGGAATGGTTTTGGAAACAGCTTTGATTTACCGAAAATCCACCAAACGAGGAATGTTTGGCGTTGAATGTTTGATGATTAAATAGTGATATCATCGGATGGGGAGGATTTCCAAATGAGGAATGTGTCCCTTGGGTCGACTTTGTGTGTTTAGTCGGTGGAATGCATCAGGTTAATTCCACATATGATCAAGGGTTTTTTTGTTTAAAGATGAATTATCAAATGAATGTCTGTTTGGAGAAGATATGTATAGTGATCTTTAGGGACATTCAATTTTCATTTTACGAAATTTTCTCTTGAAACACCGAAAACCGTATTTTCATGTCACTTTTCCTACCAAATTTCCTCTTCAAATGCCACAACTCGTCCCCAAAACGTAATAAATCCCCCAAAATTCCCGGCTGAACCTCGAATCCACTTTCTCAATCCCCTCTCCTGCCACCACAACAGATATTCAATATTCTCCCAAAACCCCCTTCATTTTTCCGTAATTACACGATCAATTACCTTTCCCAATGATAAATTCCATTACCCACCCGACTGGCCCAGCCCTTCCGATCCTCATTCCCCCAGAAATCCATAATCATCAGGAATCCACTCATAACTGACTCAATTTCGCCTCATTACCCTCGCAATCCATAACCCGCCCCCTCCTCTCGCCCTCTCAAAAACCGATGATCGCCAAACTGAGCATACGTACCATACAATTCAGACACACTCTATATCTCCCACTTTAAAAAATAAAAATAAAAATGCAGAATTCAATTTTTCAGTGAAATTTGAAATTTCATGATTTCTACCCATTTCAATCAACATCAATATCCGAATTGGAAGATAATCTATTGCAACCAACTTCACTTCATATCAAGAAATGTTCAATTCTCTCTCGAAATACCGAAAACCGTTTTTCTATCAATATCAAGAAATTGTAAATTCTCCATTTGTGAAATTCGATCTAAAAACACTGTATTTCCATGTCATTGTTCCTATCAAATTTCCTCTTCAAATGCCACAACTCGTTCCCAAAACGTAATAAGTCCCCCAAAATTCCCAGTTGAACCTCAAATCCCTTTCTCAATCCCCTCTCATGCCGCCACAACAGATATTCAATATTCTCCCAAAACCCCCTTCATTTTTCCGTAATTACACGATCAATTATCTTTCCCAATGATAAATTCCATTACCCACCCGACTGACCCAGCCCTCCCAACCCTCATTCCTCCAGAAATCCGAAATCATCAGGAATCCACTCATAACTGACTCAATTTCGCCTCATTACCCTCGCAATCCATAACCCGCCCCCTCCTCTCACCCTCTCAAAAACCGATGATCGCCAAACTGAGCATACGTACCATACAATTCAGACACATCCTATCTCCCCCTTCTGCTTCTCCCCCCCCCTCCCCCCAACCACCCTAATGTAATACTGGACTCTCCGGATAAAGGGTCCCCGTGAATATCACTCGACAAACTTCCGGAATGCTCGCCTATTAACTCGACCAGATAGAATTGTATATTCTCCAGTACATGCCAGTGTGCTTCTAGTGGGGTTCATGGACTCAGGAGCATGTCCCTCCGAAGCGTTGGAATTCACCGGTGGCGGTTAGAATAAGATTTAATCAAAAATACACGGAGGGAAAGCTGAAGGAGAAATTATTCAAAAATCATGAAGAGTTCAGAACTGTAAGCTCTTGAGAACTATAATAGAGAAAATGTTAATAGGATGAATGAAAAGCTGTGCGAATTGATGGCAAATACTCTGCGCCAGAAAAATTTTAGAGTGACATTTTCCTCATTTTTTATTTTTTATTTTTCTCTAATTCGTGCGGAATAATAATTACACTTTCATTCTTAATTTGTAGTGTTGTATATTTGTGGCATCAGTGAATATATCTCTGTTTTGTGGTGTGAATAGAGAACCTATTGAAATGGTATGGAAGAATGAGAAGGCGCGGTGTCGCCAGATATTTAGAATACGAATTCAGTAGTGAAGTGGTAGAGATAAGTCGACTTATCTCCCAGTTGAGTTTTTGAAGAATATTTCCAAATCTAAGGGAGATAGCGAAATTTTCGTAATTACATTTGTTGTAGCACTCAATCGGCTCCATAAAAAAGGTTATTACAAAAATTTTGCTATCTCCGTTAGATTCCGAGATATTGATTGAAAACTGGTCAATAGTCAAAATTGACTTATCTCCTTTTACCACTTCGCTACTGAATTCATTATAGACTAAATGTTAGAGACCATAAGTCCTTCAGAAAATATTGCGTTGGAAGGAAAAGTTGTTTTGGGGGTATGCTCGAGTAAAATGTAGAGAAAAATTGAAATTTTCGTAAAATTTCAATTTTTGCTGAGAATTCCCTATCTAACTTGATTTTTCAATCAAAAACTGAATATTCAGTACCAAATCACTCTGAATTTTCAATGAATTGGAAATGTAAGAATGCATTTATCTCAATTTTTCTGATTTCTACAAATTTTCGTGGAATAATTCGACTGAAATTGATACTCTCCATAGATTTTCCCATCAAATTGCAAATTTTCCATAACAAAATTCCATTGTAATTCTCACTCGATAAAAATTTTCAAGAAGAGTACCAGAAATATCAGCAAAGAATTTTTAACAGTGAAATAAAACCTTTATTCACGTCGAGAAAACCTGAATTTTTCTGATTTCATAGAGTAACGGAACTGGAATTGATAGTTTATATCTATGATTTTTTCATTAAATTGTTAAATTTAAATAACGAAGAAATGTGAGATGGTACGAAAGGAAAATTATGAAATTGGATGAAGACTAATTTTTTTGTGAACTGTTATTATTTTACACTGTTGAAAATTTTCATCACATTATAGTTCACTCAATGAAATGCCCAATTGTTCACTAGCAGAGTAAAACTCGATTTTTTAATTAAAACCTCAACATTCAGTGCCAAATCGCTCTGAATTTTCAATTAATTGAAAATATAACAATGCATTTACCTGAACTTTCCAACTTTTCAATATTTTCAGTTTTTAAATTTTTCAACTAAATTGCATGGAAAAAATTGAAGAAAATTCCTACCCAATCAGTATTGACTAAATTAACTTTCGCAACATATTGATATTTTTTCAAACATTTCCCTCTTATAAATAAATAATAAAACTTGTTTGCAAAACAGTGGATTATTTTTTATGAGGTGTCAAAAAATTCTCGATTTTTTCATATCTAATGAAAACAAATTCGGATTTTAATCTTTGATTACAATGAAAATGTTGATTTTCACATAAGACACTGGGTTAAATCCTGATTTTTAAACATTTCTTCTTTGAAAAACCAAAACGATAATTAAATTGAGAAAAAAATTACAATTCCGAATCTAATCGAGTTTTCTGCAATTTTCTTGCAGTTTTCAATAATCTTTGAATTGATCATAAGTGTAGAGCTACTTTAATAGAGTAATTGACCTGAAATTGATCCTTAATATTGGTTTCTTCATCCTGAATCGACAATCGTGAATTTCCAATCCCTCAATCCCGGGGAATTCCAGCGCAATTATCACATGAATAAAAATTTCAACCGCATCCTTAAATTTTTCATCAACTTTCCCCGTAACATTTCCCCCATGTACCACGGGAGGCCCTGGAATCACGAGTCCATCCCCCCCAAACCGTTGGAATTCCCCAGAGGCGGATAAGATTTAATCAGCCAGAGATACTGGATAAAAGGAGTTTAACTCACTCCTTCCAGCGACGTTTTACGACTACAATGGGATACAAAATGCATTCGTACCTATGTAAAGCTAGATTAAATTACGAACAATGTAAATTTCAATTCCATTCGCCCCTTCCCCTCTCCCTCCCCGGTCCCCTCCCGGCCCCCTCCCCCGACCATTGTTTATTGCATGTGCCAAGGACTATTAGTAAATTGGCACTGGTTGTATATAACAAACATCGTTCCATGTTGGTTTAACTTCGTCTGCAAATAGAGTGATAAAGGAGGATAAGAAGAAAAGGAGGAGTAGGAGAACAACACAGACATGGGGGGAAAGGTGGTTTGAAACAGAGAAACGTGATCCAAAGTGTGAGTGTCAGGGGAGAGGGGGGAGATGTTGCAACTCTACCGCACACTCGAGCTCACACAAAAGGCGTCTGAGCTACTCGTACAGTGACTACTCGACAGGGTGAAAAAAAATGAATGTACGCGTCTGAATTTCATTCTTCCCGCTCCAATGATGGAAAAGACAAGAGTTGGCGAACGTTTTCCACGGGTTTCTGGCGCGTGCGTTGAAATTGAGGGGGAGGATATTCGCTGCACTGGGAGTTTATGTATTTTATCAAATAGTCAGGAGTGGAGCTGGATGCTGGAGGCTGTAGTCAGCCTCAAAGGGTTTTTTTCGTGGATGTTTAGAGAGATTTTCTGGGGTTATTAGGTGGGTTGGGAGGTTTAGAATGAGATTTACGGTTGGGAATTATGTGGGAAGGTGCACTGCTAGATTTTTTTTGAAATTTCATGGAGAATTTGGAGTAATTCTCATAGGAGAGGAAATCGCTAATAGTTAAGATTTATAAATAGCTTTAATAGTAAATAGGAATAGCTTTAATTGTATAGCGATTGACTTTACTATTAAAGCGATTTTACTGCTAAAGGTAAAACTATAAAGAGTAAGTAAATCACATTGAATGCTATTTACGGGAAAAATAGTTCTGAAATTTCAAGTTTTAGGTTCTAGAATTCGAGGAAATTCATGAGTTTTTAGAAATAAAACGGCATGAATTTTCAATCTTTCCGTGAATTTTCCTGACTTTTCGGAATTTTCACGGAACAATTGAACTGAATAATCAAGCGTTTCATCAATTTTCAGATCATTCGAACAAAAAATCAACAGGAAATTTGATTTCTCAAAGACAATATTTCCTGAAATGTCAGTGGAAATTAAACATGATAAAAATTTTCGGGATTTGACACGGAAAATTCAGATAAAAAAATTTACATAAAAAACTTTGTGTTTCGGGAGGAAAATGGGTGAATTGGATGAGAACTAGGTATTTGTGAACTGTTATTATTTTACAATGTTGACAATTTTTGACTGAAATTCCTAATGCACTTGTTGGAAATTTTGAGCATATTATAGTTCCAGTGGCATTTCGGTGAATTTTGTAATTGAAAATTCAGAATTTTATGAAAAAATCAATGGAAATTATTAATTTTAGTTTAATTATTCTGTGGACATGAGTAAAATTTTTTCTCCAGTTTTCCGGCGCGTGCGCTGAAATCGAGCTGGAGGATGTTCGCTGCACTGAGAATTTATGTATTTTATCAAATAGTCAGGAGTGGAGCTGTATGTGTAGTCAGGCACAAAGAGTTTTTTTCGTGGTTATGTCCAGAGATTTTCTGGGGTTATTAGGTGGGTTGGAATTTTTAGAACAAGATTGATGGGTAGTAATTATTTGGGGAGATGTGAGATGTTTTGGAAGGAAAATGAATTAATTGGATGAGGAAAACCGTGAAAATGATTAGTTTTTTGTGAACTGTTATTATTTCGCAGTGTTGAAAATTTTTGGCTGTAATTTCTGATGCACTTGTTGGAAATTTTCAGCATGTTATAGTTCCAGTGGCATTTCGGGGAATTTCGTCATTGAAAATCCAGAATTTTATGGGAATTATCAATGTCAGTTTAATTATTTCGTGGACATTAATAGATTTTTTCCACGGTTTTCTGGCTCGTGTGTTGAAATCGAGGTAGAGGATGGACACTGCACTGAGAGATTATGCATTTTATCAAATAGTCAGGAGTGGAGCTGTATGTGTAGTCAGCCTCAAAGGGATTTTTTTTCGCTGATATTTCGAGAGATTTTCTGGGTTTATTAGGCGGGTTGGGATTTTTTAGAATGACATTTACGGTTAGTTATTATTTGGGAAAATGTAAGATGGTTCAGAAGAAAAATGAGTAAATTAGATGAGGACCAGTTTTTTGTGAACTGTTATTATCTTACAGTGTTGAACATTTTCGGCTGAAATTTCTGGTTTACTTGTTGCAAATTTTTAGCATTTTGAAGAATTTCGTAATTGAAAATTCCGGATTTTATGGAAAAATCGATGGAAATTATCAATTTCTGTTCAATTATTCTGTGGACATTAGTAGAAATCAGGAAAATTCAGGTAAATATACACACAGAAAAACCTAAACGTAAATTACGTCTAAGAAGTTGTCTTTTATGCTTTCGGAAGTGTATTTTGCGCTTGATCTTGAAGCGTAAATTACGCTCAAAGTAGCAGTAAATTACGATTACATGGACATAATTTACGATTCCCTATCTGTAAATTACGGTTACATAAACCTAATTTACGGTTTGGTATTCGTAAATTACTCTGATTTGTTCCGTATTTTACGTTTACTCATCCGTAATTAATGGCAAAAAAAAGAAGTTATATAAACCATAAAAACCGTTGTTTTAGTAAGTAAGTAAATCGTAAAATACGTTTCAATTAACATCGCAATTTATTATTTCTTAAGCGTAAAAGACGAAGCGTTTGGGCGCAATTCACGTTTTTATTTTGACCATAAATGACGTTTACACACACATAATTTACAATTTCGTATTCGTAAATTACTGTTACATAAACGTAATTAACGACGAAGAAGAAAAAGTCAATTCAAACGTAAGAGACAATGTGTTTTTTCGTAAACTACACATAAGTAAATCGTATAATACGCTTAGCGAAACGTAAAAGACTGTTTTGACTGTACAATACGGTTTTCTGAAACTTAAACTCCGATTTTCATGACAGAAACAAGGCACGAATCATCATATTAGTGTTAGGCGCAAATTACGCTTACCGAACCGTAAATCAGTCTCAGCAAAACGTAATTTACGTTTAGATTTCTCGGTGCGTACATTTAAATATATTTATAATAAGCTAAATTTATAGGTAATAATTTTAGTTATATTTCGATTCTCATTGATTTTTCCGTGAAATTCTGAATTTTCACTGACGAAATCCCCTGAAATTTCAGTGGAACTAAAATATGACAAAAGTTTCCAAAAAGTGTACGTGGAGAAAATTATTTGGTGAAAATTTCACCTACTAATTGTGTACATCCACGTGAAAAGGGCCCACTTTGTCGCATCTAATTTCCGAGATATTCACGTTTTTCTCTCCACATCTCCCATTTTAACCAATGTTAAATTGTTTTTTTGATCGTCTCTACTGACGTCAGTTTTCATTCTATCGGGTTGATTTTGGGCTCAAAATGTGAGAAATCTGATCAAGATTATCGGAACACACATAATTCCAATACCGTCAAAGTAGGCCCTTTTCATGTGGACGCCCACAATTATTGAAATTCAATAACTGATTGGTAATTCATTTTTTCAACAACTGGTTGTACAGTTTCAACAACTGGTTGTTGAAATTCACCAAATAATTTTCTCCATGTACCGGAAGTTTCAGCCTAAAATCCACAGTGTAAAATAAAAATTGAGTTTACGAGTGATCGTAAGACACCGCAATGCAGTAAATGATCAACCAAAGGCTCCCGTTAGGAGAATACTAAATCAGCAAAAGCCCCCTCAGACACCAAAGTGCTGAAATAACCCCTCCCGTTGAGTATTATTATCATCGAAAGTGGCTGAAAACTCGTGCACCCAAGTATCCTCAAAATACCGATAAATAGTCTGTAACCATGCATGGTGGTTATATTTCGGTGCACCCAGCCGGAGACGATTGGTGGTAGGGGGTAGCGCAGGAGGGATCCCGCTGACGTTGCGCCGAGACCAATTCTCTGATGGTATCGTCGTCCAATATCGACTACGTACACGAGTAATGTAATCTCATCGGGCCGAAGTGCGCCCCACGGGCTCGAGGTATTTTGCTCCTGCTCAACCCCTTACTTTAACCGTCCGCAGTCGCTCCTAATGTCATTGCTGCTAACATATTAGTCTGTGTAAATATCTCCTCGTTGTGGCCATGTATCAGCGGCATGCACATACATGCAGAGGTCGAGTAAGATGTCACGGTAATGGGACTATTGAGCTTGTGGACTAAAAGCTTTACTTTTCAAAGGGCGAAGAGTGCATCCCCCGAAAGAATATCGCGTTATGTTTCAATGTTTGCATAAAAGGTTTTTTTTATTTATGGAAATGCAAAGGTACTTTGGAATTAATGAGATGACTTTTCGTGTTAAAATTCTTACTTGTCATAATTTTTCATTTTCTCAAATTAAGAATTCTCATTTTTTACAAATTCAGAAGATGTTTGAAATAATCATATGATTTATTTCGTAATAATTATTTTTTATCACTTTTCATTTCCTCCAATGAAGTATTTTCAGTTGTCATTCCAGATTACTTTTTTCACGTATTTATGAACTCTTGATTTACTTTAATCCATTCAATTGAATCTAGAAAATACCAATAATGTCTAGTATTAAACACGGTCTATGACTATTATGAACAACTCCCCTTGAAAAAATGGTTTAGATGAATTTACCAAATTATCCAATCATTGCCAAACGGAATTATCACCAGAACGAGTGATTTTCAGACGAAAAGTCACAGGAACTTCCTCGAAATAATCTGATTAGCCACGGAAAAATATCCTCCACCGTCTCCTCCCAAAGTCTCTCGTTTCTGGAATAATTAACCAATTACCAGAGACGTCATATTCTCCTTGTTACGTTCTACCACTTCGCAACAGAATCCCATCTCCAACTCAATTCCCAGTAACAGCGTTAACAATTAGTATCTCATTATCAATGAAATCTCAAAAAAATCGTGGAAAAAAGGCGGAAACTTTCTCCTAATTACGACATATTTACCATAATGAAATTCAACCAGTCCCCAGAATGGTGAACGTAGCAACAACTCGATAATTAAAAATTCACTCTAAAGTTTCACTCCCTGAAATTCGCGAAAATTCATCGCTGTATTTCCGGGGCATGAAAAATAAAAACATCATTTCTGAGTCTCTCACGGAATGTCATAAACGTTGATGCTGTCATATTCGGAGCTGTATATTGAATCCAGGGCCCGGCTACACAGCGGGCTGCGAAAAAGGAGGAAAAACCCGGCTCCATTGTTTTTTACCATCATAAAACTATGGAGGATGTTCGAGAAATGTCATAACGCCAGTGAACTCTTCGACCATCGTCACTCCATATTCACTTTTCTCTCGACAAACAGAAATTGCATTGGGAAAATGGTGAAGAGATATTCATTTCCCTATTTCGCAGTCTTCTACTATTTCAGAGAAATCATAATAATAATATGTGCTTCATTGATTATTTATATTTATTTATTTATTATGACAGTTGTAAATAATAATCAAATTTTTATGCACCCAGAAAAACCTAAACGTAAATGACGCCTAAACAAAGCGTTAATTACGATTTTAATGAACGTATTTTATGATTTTCTTACGTGTAATTTGAGAAAAAAACATCGTGTTTTGCACTTGAAATAGCTTTCTTTCCACATTAGATTATGATTCACTTCAAATCAATTTTTGTCTATAGTATTTTCAACGTAATATAATGAGTTGAATCGATTTCTTTTCACAATGAGTTATCTCGGCATATTTTGAAATTAACGGAGATAGCAAAATTAGTTAGTTAGAGACCTTTTTTGTACGGAGAGTGATAGCTATAAAAAAAGTTCTTGTAGGAATTTTAGTCTAGTCGTTATTTTCAGAAATACGGTTGGACGTAAATGATTCTCCTTTTGCTATGCACGAAATTCAACAAACACCGTTAATATCCTTAGAATAAAACTGATTGATCTTGAATTGAAATTATTTTTCTATTCCAGGAGCATTTTGGCACTTACCTATGGACTATTGAATAGATCAATCAACAACAACTGATGCATACCACTTTAATTTTTAAACAATTAATAATTAATTCAAACTCATGAACAACGATTTTTTTTCGTGGAATGCAATTAGTTTGTCTCTCTCTTTTGTCGGGGGATTGGAATGTTGAGTAAATCATTTATATCTATTTTAATTATACAACAAGATATAAAACCATCGCATTTCTATCGCTTTATTCAAACCTATTACGGATGCTCATGTAAACGAAAAGTAAATGAATAAAAGTTACGAAAAATGCCACTTTGTGCACAAAAATCTGTAAACAAAAAAAAACTTTTCCAAGCACACTGACAGAATGATTCACTTATTCCAAACGAGATTCGTCAACTATTAACGAATGGTGGAGTTGAATATGACCAAATGAATATTCGTTAATAGTTAACGAATGGTTCACTTGAATGGCGAAAGTCAAGTCAAACAAGGCTCCTCAAATATACGTTCGTTAACTATTAACGAATGAACATTTGGTGAGATCGAATAGACCCTAACCTCCAACCAAAATCCATTCGTTAACAATAACTAATCCGATCTATCAGTGCAGGTGTTTAAAAAAAATGTTTCTATTATATTAGATTATTTCATGTGTCCGTGTAAAATATTCTTGAATAAAATTGCCTAATATTTTTATCGACAAGAATACAATTCACCTAGAAACATTTTTCCACCAAAAAATCCCATAAAATTTCCCCCTTCATGACCTCATGTTATTTGTGTTTAACCATTCCCCAGATTTATTGAAAATTCCGGGAGTTCTTGGACGATAAATAACGCTCGCCGAGTCCGGAATTTTTCTCAGAAATTTCCCAAGTAGCCGGAACCAAAAAACATTCCCCAACTGATATTGTTGGGGCGAAAGAAGGGTGAGTAAGGAGGAGAGAGAAGAAAGTTGGAAGTCATTTTCCAAAGAGTTATGAATTATCGTTGAAGTAGCTGCACCGGTAAAACATCTCGCTGAATTGAAACATGAATTTTTCAGCATTGAATTTTGATGGGAATATTAATCTCGGGGTATGTACCCGATTTGTGGAGATTGCGATAAGGAGAGTTTTCCGGTATTAAGTAATTTATTAAAAATTCCAGGAAGCTTTCAGTTGAAGTCGTGCGATTAAATTCATTGATGGATTTACTGGTGAGTGCTAACGCCATTATCGAATGAAGTATTTCGGATGAAGAATAGAGTATTTCGAACATTGTTAATCCACGGATAGGTAATACATATTCATAATCACTAAACGTTTCGTCGCTCAACCATTGCTGGAGAATTAATTAAGTGAGTGGAAAGTTTTAGATTTGGAGAAATTAAGAAAAGGAAATGGAGAAAGTTTTAAGAGAAAAAAAAAGGAATTGAATGCTCCATTATATTATATTATATTTTTATAAAATTGAACGATTGAGAAATTAGTACTTGAATTATTGGAATTGTTGCTGACATTTGAATAAATGAAATGGTGTATTTTAATTCTTTACACAATAGAAAAACACCTAAACGATTGGATAATACAACAACTATGGCATCAATTATTGACCTGAAATAACAAAATTCATTCAATTTCAACTTTGAATGTGTAAAATTCTCGAAACACAATTTCTGATTACGAACTATGGAAAATGTTGGAATATGAAATATGAATAACACGGAAAAATTAAAATGACAAAGGGAAAAATTTATTCTTTGCCTTAATTTCAACTAAAAATCCCTGGAAAACAATTTAGCTCTTCAATTACCTACATTATACAGTCATTTCTCAATAATTGTTCTTTTCATGTAGTATTGAAATAAATGGAATGGTAGATTTCACGTGTTTACACAACAGGACAACAATAAACCATCAAAATTATCGAGTTGACAATGATTTATGCATCGAATATTATCCTCAAAGAATAAAATGCAACTCAATCCAACAATATTGTGAACAGTCATTCTACTGCATTTTCATTGATACTCGACCCCTTTTCATGTAAATTCGAATTAAAAATTGAACAGCCCGAGTAAAACGAGTGCAGTTACATGAATATTTGTTAAACGTGGACTGACTCAATGATATTGGCCCTCGAGTTTCCCGTTCTGTTCTGTTGCTTCGCACTCTCTTCCTCTGAACAATGAAATTTAATGAAAAAAAACGAAATCGTGTAATTTTCATGTCTCGCCCGTTAAAATGTTCGCCTCGTTCGTTAAACTACCTACCAACATTGGAAAACTTTCAACTTCGAATGTGTTAAATTTTTCCAACAAAATTCTTGATCATGAAATGTAGGCATTCCGGGGAGGGATGATAACAAAAAATGAAAATGGCGAAGGGGAAAATGCATTCTTTATGAAATATAATATATAAAATGAAAATGCCTGGAAAAAAATTTGGCTCTTTGATTATCTAGAATGTACAGTCTTTTTTCACTAATTTTTCTTCTCATGTAGCATCGAAATAAATGGATTTGTTCATTCCACTTGTTTACACGACATGAGAACAATAAAGCACTGAAATTATCGAGTTGTCCAATAATGTATGCATCGAATATTATCCTCAAACAATAAAATTCATCTCAAATAATCCAACAACATTGTGATCAATCATTCTACTAGCTTTTAACAGCCCTAGTAGAACGAGTGCAGTTGTATGAATATTTGTTAAATGTGGAATGAATCAATGGAATTACCCCTCGAGTTTCGCGTTCTGTTCTGTTACTCGGAACTCTCTTCCTCTCAACAATGCAATTTAATGAAAAGAAATGAAATCAGGTGATTTTCATGCCTCGCTCGTTAAAATGTTCGCCTCGTTCGTTAAACTACCTCCCAACATTGGAAAACTTTCAACTTCGAATATATAAAATTCTCCCAATACAATTCTACATCATTAAATGTAGGTGTTCCGGGGAGGGATGATAACAAAGAACGACACAATACGAGTGTGAAGGGAAAAGAACGAAAAATTACGTTACAAAGACAAAAACTCATCCTTTCGATAATTTCAAATAAAAATTACTGGAAAACAATTTAGCTCTTCGATTACCTGGATTATACAGCCATTTCTCAATAATTGTTCTTCCCATGTAGTATCGAAATAAATGGATTTGCACATTCCATATGTTTACACGACAGGACAACAATAAAACATCGAAATTATCGAGTTGTCCAATGATTTATGCATCGAATATTATCCTCAAACAATAAAATTCATCTCAAACGATCCAACAACATTGTGATCAATCATTCTACTGGATTTTCATTGATACTCGACCACCTTTCATGCAAATTCGAATTAAAAATGGAATAGCCCTAGTAAAACGAGTGCAGTTACATGAATATTTGTTGAACATGAAACGAATCGATGGAATTAGCCATCGAGTTTCGCGCTCACTTCTGTTACTCCGCGCTCACCTCCTCTGAACAATGAAATTTAATGAAACAAAACGAAATCATGAGCTTTTCATGTCTCACTCGTTAGAATGTTCGCCTCGTTCGTTAAACTACCTCCCGACATTGTAAAACTTTCAACTGCGAATGTGTAAAATTCTTCCAATACAAGACTGGATCATTAAATGTAGGCAGTCCGGGAAAGTATGATAACAAAAAATTAAAATGACAAAGGGAAAAATTCATCCTTCGCCATAATTCCAAATAAAAATCACTGGAAAACAATATTGCGCTCTGATTACCTGGATTATACAGTCCTTTTTCACTAATTTTTCTTTCCATGTAGCGTCCAAATGAATGGATTTGCACATTCGACTTGTTTACACGACAGGACAACAATAAAACATCGAAATTATCGAGTTGTCCAATGATTTATGCATCGAATATTATCCTCAAACAATAAAATTCATCTCAAACGATCCAACAACATTGTGATCAATCATTCTACTAGCTTTTCATTGATATACCATGCAAACTCGAATTAAACATTGAATAGCCCTAGTAAAACGAGTGCAGTTACATGAATATTTGTTGAACATGAAACGAATCGATGGAATTAGCCATCGAGTTTCGCGCTCACTTCTGTTACTCCGCGCTCACCTCCTCTGAACAATGAAATTTAATGAAACAAAACGAAATCATGAGCTTTTCATGTCTCACTCGTTAGAATGTTCGCCTCGTTCGGTAAGCTACCCCCCAACATTGGAAAACTTTCAACTTCGAGTGTGCAAAATTCTCCCGACACAACTTGTGATCATGAAATGTGGACGGTTCGGGGAGGGATGATAACAAAAAATGAAAATGACAAAGGGAAAAATTCATCCTTTGCCATAATTCCAAATAAAAATCACTGGAAAACAATATTGCGCTCTGATTACCTGGATTAAACAATCCTTTTTCAGTAATTTTTCTTTCCATGTAGCGTCCAAATGAATGGATTTGCACATTCGACTTGTTTACACGACAGGACAACAATAAAACATCGAAATTATCGAGTTGTCCAATGATTTATGCATCGAATATTATCCTCAAACAATAAAATTCATCTCAAACGATCCAACAACATTGTGATCAATCATTCTACTAGCTTTTCATTGATATACCATGCAAACTCGAATTAAACATTGAATAGCCCTAGTAAAACGAGTGCAGTTACATGAATATTTGTTGAACATGAAACGAATCGATGGAATTAGCCCTCGAGTTTCGCGCTCACTTCTGTTACTCCGCACTCACCTCCTCTGAACAATGAAATTTAATGAAACAAAACGAAATCATGAGCTTTTCATGTCTCACTCGTTAGAATGTTCGCCTCGTTCGTTAAACTACCTCCCGACATTGTAAAACTTTCAACTGCGAATGTGTAAAATTCTTCCAATACAAGACTGGATCATTAAATGTAGGCAGTCCGGGAAAGTATGATAACAAAAAATTAAAATGACAAAGGGAAAAATTCATCCTTCGCCATAATTCCAAATAAAAATCACTGGAAAACAATATTGCGCTCTGATTACCTGGATTAAACAATCCTTTTTCAGTAATTTTTCTTTCCATGTAGCGTCCAAATGAATGGATTTGCACATTCGACTTGTTTACACGACAGGACAACAATAAAACATCGAAATTATCGAGTTGTCCAATGATTTATGCATCGAATATTATCCTCAAACAATAAAATTCATCTCAAACGATCCAACAACATTGTGATCAATCATTCTACTAGCTTTTCATTGATATACCATGCAAACTCGAATTAAACATTGAATAGCCCTAGTAAAACGAGTGCAGTTACATGAATATTTGTTGAACGTGAAACGAATCGCTGGAATTAGCCCTCGAGTTTCGCGCTCACTTCTGTTACTCCGCACTCACCTCCTCTAGACAATGAAATTTAATGAAAAAAAAATGAAATCATGAGCTTTTCATGTCTCACTCGTTAAAATGTTCGCCTCGTTCGTTAAACTACCTCCCAACATTGGAAAACTTTCAACTTCAAATGTGTAAAATTCGCCCAACACAATTTCTGATCATGAAATATGGGCATTCCGGGGAGAAATAAAAAAAATGGCACAATACGAATGTCGAGAGGAAAGAACGGGAAAAAATAGTCGAACACACATTGGGATAATGCTTTTCGTGATATGAATTCTCTCTGGTATGCATATATACTCGGGCAATATGAGTAAAAGAGATGAAAGCTTTGAAATTCAGAGCTGACTCATACATTATGATGATAGCAAAGCTCATCCTGAAGAGCTTTCAAAATTTCCACAAATATTCCGGGAATTAATTATCGCAACCGAAACGATAATTTTCTAATTTGGTGGGTCAAAGGCAACTGATTTGCATCACTCCAAAATATCCGTCTGGCAATGGCTTTTTTGACACCCGGAAATATGGTTTAATATCTGGATGTTGCGTCATTCTTTCGTAGCATCGAGCCACACAAATGGAAACGTCACTGGTAATCCCGGGCACTGGAGTTTGGAGTACAATGACACAGAGCATTGTACAAAGGAATTTAATTAGGAAAGTACCGTACTTTCCACTCGAGCTACGCTCCAGATGAATTTCCAAAGACTAACTAATTAATAGGTGGGCGGAGAGGGGGGAATATCCCGAAAACTTGGGGAACTGCGAAAATAAATTGGGGGAGAACATTTTCGGGCGACAGCGGGAATTAATATGCATGGGGAAAAATTGTCGATTGAAAGTGGTATGCAATTTTTTTTAGTTGAAGCGAGGCTGAATTTTACTGGAAAACCTGATTTCGCTGTTAAACGTTTTTTCAATTTAAATAACAGCTGCATTTGAATTTTCGATTTTTTGAACTGGAATTCAATTTAATGGCGAATGGTTTATGGAATTTATGATTTATCTTGGGATTTCAATGAAATGAGTTTTTTGTGTTGAGCAATCATTGATATTTTAACGACAGCTTGAATTTTCAATAGATTGAGAATTCAGAACAATCACTGCAAGAATTTCTACAATTTTCAGTAATATTTTTTGCCTTATGAACCTGAAAGTTACAATTTTATTGAATATTCCGGGAATTAACTCATTTTTCAATCATAACATTTGGATAGTTCGGATCGATTAGTCGTTATTAAAAATTTACTAATTTTTTTATTTGAAATAGGCGTAATATTGTAAGTATTTTGTTTTTTAAAAACGTAAAAATTACCGCAGTTACGAAATGTTTCATCTGATATTTTTTACAATCTGATTTTTTGTATTTTTGGTGTTGCAGAGAAATAAAAAAGATGAGTTTTGGTCCTGATCACGACTTCGAAATCTGGGATCAAAACTTCAGCAAAAGAACACATCATCTCTCAGAATAATTTAAGGTATATCCCAAGACAATACCACCCAAAAGTTAGTCCATTCAGAAAAAAAGGAAATCTTGGGAAAGTTAGGATTTTTTGTTGAGAATAAAAAACGAATTTGTGGAATTTTTTATCAAGTGACTCTTTCACTTAGATTTCAATGAATTACGTAATTGAAAATTCATAACTTGATGAAAAATTTAATATAAACTGTCAAGTTCTGTTCAATTATTGCATAAAAATTAATAGAAATGTCTGAAAATTAAAACATTTTTTTTGATCGAAATGTCACTTTTGTTCGTAGTATTCTGGAAAAAAATTGAAATTGGAATTAAAGTCCAATTGAAATTGACATTTTTTAGTTTTTCTTCAAAATTCTCCCTCAATAAATAAAAATAAATGCAAAAATGATGACGTAACGTATTGGCATTCCAGGGATTTTCACCAATGAACTCCAATAACAATTCAACAATACAATATAAAAATGTAATTAAAGTAACAATTCCACAAAGAAAATATAATTCCTACTATCTACATCCCAAAAATTTCTGGAAGGCCAATACGTTACATAAGGCAAAGCATGTGTAATGAAAAATGTCTAATAAAAATGATCCCGATGACGTAGTTGAACATTTGGTGAACGTCTCGTGAAATTTATTTTGTAAAATGATCACCTGTTATTTTGTAATTTTGTTAATTTTGTTGTGGCCTTCATCAAAATATATTGATCTCCCGTAAATTTGATTGAAATATCCCGCGACAATAGTGATTCGCATAATAATTTTCATGGCGCCCTTCTCCACAGAATAAATTATTCGATTAATGAAATCGAGGGGTCCGTTTGATATCGATGTATCATGTAGTACTGAATGCGCGATATCTCCTATTTGTTCAGGACTTTACTCTCGAGCGAATAAATTTTTCCTTCCGAGTAAATACATTTTCTGATTCAATCTGAGCAGTTTTGTCCGATGAGAATCAATATTACTGCTTGGATGGGTGCGTCCAATCAGCTTCATCCAGTGGTAAATTTATTGTCCCAAAAATATACGACTTTTCGTACAATTTCATTTAAGAAGTTCATATTCGTGGAGGCATGAATAATGAACTTCACGGAATTGAATTTTCCGTTCAAATCACTCATTTTCAAGATAATTCCCGATCCGCGGTAGAAACCTTTTTACTGGATTTTTTGCATTTTTTTTAGGGGAAAGTTTAGGGGAAAAATGGTTATGAAATTTCAAGTTTTTCAAGTTTCAAGATGTAATTTAAAGAAATTCATGAGTTTTCAGTGGAAGTGAGATAGCAATTTCAGAACTCGATTGAATTTTCAATGGAATATGAATATTCAAAACCAAAATGACATGAAATTTCCATTTTTTCCCGAATTTTCCTGATTTTTATGAATTTTCAGTATTTTAATGATTTTCAGATCATTCGAACAGAAAATCAATGGAATATATGATTTTTCAGTAACAAGATTCCGTGAAATTTTAGTGTAAATTGAATACGATAAAAATTTCAGGAATTTGACGCGGAAAATTCAGACGAAAATTTTTACACGGAGAGAAATGTTCAGTAAAAATTACGGAATTCACAATTCGCTCACCGATTACGGAATCGACTCAGAAAATTTAAGTGACGGTTTCGTAATTTTTCACAGGAGATTCAGGTAAAAACTACAGAACGCCCTGGGAAAATTCCGTGACAGTTCCGTAAAATTTCCTACAACTACAATTCGCTCTGGAATTATGGAAGATACGTAATTTTTATTGAATATTTCTCTCCGTGTAACAGTGTGGATTTTTCTAAGGGCAACTGAATCTGTTCCAATGTTTTCAATCGTAAAAACGTATTTTTATTAATTCATTTTGTCGCATGTGTTCAATTCAATTCCTAAAATTCCCGAGACTTGAGAAAAATCTCCGCTTAAATTGCCACAACCCCCATATTAATCGATACATTAACCCAAATTAATGTGTTATCCCCAGCAAACGAGAACTAGTCTCTATCAACTGTATCCGCTGAATCTCTGTGTACCTTTATTCCCCCTGGGAGAATCTCGCTAAAACTGGTCTCCTGGGTAATGCCAACAATAGATAGAAAATATATATGGAGAGGCGGCAAAAGCACTGCCGAGAGTTCGGCGGATGCCCACCCACTAGCGCGTCCAGAACAGATTTACGACTTTGTCGCGATTGAATTATCGGAGGCAAAACGCTTTACATCGTCCGACTGTCGCCTCACCGATAATCTCGCACTATCCCCCCTTCACATCGATCGTTTTGTCAATTGAATCAAGTGGAAGCGGAAAAATAAGACGAGTGTAAATTCAATTTATGCATTTCATTACAAGGTGGATTGAGGAAACCGGTGAGAGGTTGAAAGAAAAAAGATGATGAACCCTGTGAAGAGAAAATATGTAGCCATTGGTTATCGATGAAGATCGCCGGGAGGTTGTGAAATAGGTGGAGACCAATCTGCTCCCTCATAGCGGAGAAGAAAAGAGAGGAAAAAACTGCAAATTGGGTGCCTTCCTCTTCCCTTTTTCCACCCAGAAAGCCAACCCTCAGAGGTTTCTGTGGTAAAGGAGATTCATGCAGAGGAAGACTTACACACAAAGGCGAGAGGTAAAAAATATGGGAAAAAAGTTTAACTTTGAGGTGAAAAATTAAAAGACGGAACAGTCTCATTACTACTCGTTAGAATGTCATGGGTGGTTCATGGATTGTTGGAAAACAGTTTTGGTTTTCAGCTGTAATGGTAGAAATTTTTTACTGAAATTGCACGCTCACGTTTGGACATTTTTGGCGAGTGAAGGTTTTACGGAAATTTCGGGAATCTTGTGTGAAAAATTTATTGATTGATAGCGAATCAACTCTGTAAATTTCAGTTCAGTTATTCAGTTCAGTTGTGCAATTTTTGGAAATTATCACGTGAAAATTGAAATTTTTATGGGAAAATCAGTAGAAACTGTAGTTTTAGTCAAATTATTCCATGACAATTTAATCAAAATCTGGGAAATTCATATTTGGTTCCTACTATCATTACGGTTTTGTAGGCTCCCCATTCGTCTGCCTTGCCTCTCCCAGTTCTCTTTTCCGATTTTTATCTGCGTTACCATGGGTCGTATTACTCTTAACTGTACCCCATTCGGGCTAGGACTGCACGGGAAACCATGGAAAACCCCAGTCGTACAGCCGGCCGATTGTGCAGAGCCCTAATGTACCCTTCTGTCACACTGACTAGAGGGCACATTAGGTCACTACATTGTGCCTACCTTCCGAAATTTTTGGGCGAAGGTGTCCCTAAGCGGTCACCCATCCAAGTACTAACCGCGCTAAACGCAGCTGCACTCGGATGTCCGCCGGAGCAACACCTAACTCATCCAACCATTACGGTCAGCAAATCTGGGAGGTTCAGGTGAATATATTTTTCAATTTTGAATTTATTGAAAATTCAAGTAAATTGGAAAATTCTCGTTTTCCTGCAGCTAAAAAATTTGGAATTTCATTAAATTTTCAGTGAAATATGAAAATTCATTATTTTTTCCCCTTAAATTAAATTCAATGTTACTCTCCTGACTATTACTCGTCAAAAGACGACAGAATTTCAATTTTTTTCTCATAGTGTAAATATCAGTTAAATTATTTCATGAAAATTGATGGAACTTTGGAAAATTCTACTGAATATCCTTTTGAATTTTCGGAGAATAGGCCTTTTCATCCTAAGAGTCACTAGATTTTCGGTCACTTAAACCGAATTTGCATATAAATCATCATTTTTGAGGGCTCAAATATCTTAAATATCAACATTAATCACAATTTTTCATTATTTTCCCAATAGATTTTTTAGTATCATGAACAGAATAAATATCTCCCATAGATTTCCGGAATGAAAAGGTCTATTGAAAATTTAGCGTAATTTAGTGGAATTCATCTGATTTTGTAGTGAAATTGGAAATTTCATGATTTTTTCCGACAACGTCGTGATGAGGATTAGTTATAAAAAAAAACAATTATTTTATCGAAAATAAAACAAAACAAAACAAAACTCATTTTTACTTCAGAATTTCTCAAAATTTTGGAAAAATCCTTCGTGCGATAGAATTAATTGTTATAGTATTACGGAAACTACGGAAGTAAAAACACTTGTTTTTGTTATTTTCAGCGAAATTTTGTCTCCTGAATGGTAGTCGTAGCCTAAAAAAAATTGCGAAAGTGAATGTTGAAAATGGAAAATGCAAGAAATTTCAAAAGTTTTGTAGGTACAAATGAAAAAAGTTCCATTCCCGAGAATGAATTTTTGTAATATCTCGGGAGCAATTGGAGTGAACCAGCCGCTTTTTCTCTTCTCTTTTCCACCTGAGGCTTAACTCTTCCAAAACTCCACGAAAATGAAGGAAATATGACGAAACAGATCAACAGAAATTGACGAAATGAAGTTTTTTTTCCATCTCAGGAATTCTTTACGCAGAACACTTTTATCTTTTTTAATATCCGGAAAGCAATCGCAGTAAACTACCCGCCTTTTCTCTTCTTTCTTCAATTTTAGGCTCAATTCTTCCAAAACTCCACGAAAATGACTAAAATGTAGCGATACAGATGAAGAAAAGTTGATCAAATGAATTATTTTTCCACCTCAGGAGCTATTTATGCACAACACGTCATTTTTTCTTCATTCCACCATCAAATTTTCCTACTTCCAGTGACAGAACCTCAACCTCATGAACTTTAGCCCACGAAAAGTTGTTTCTCAACTTGAAAAACAACACAAGAAATTCCCGCAAAGTAAAAAAAAAACAGATTCTGTCTAAAAAAAAATTCAATCTGCAAATGAATAAAGTTTCATTCCGTAGAATGAATTTTTTTAATATCCCGAAAGCAATCGCAGTAAACTATCCGCCTTTTCTCTTCTTTCTTCAATTTTATTTCGATTCGTTCAAAACTCCGCGAAAATGAAGAAAATATGGCGATACAGATAAAGAGAAGTCGATCAAATGAATTATTTCTTCACCTCAGTAGCTGATTATGCACTACACGTCGTCTTTTCCACAATCACCCCCCCCCCCCCCNCCAAATTTCGCTACTTCAATCGCATAGAAAAAAGTTTCGATTTTCAGGAACATGTCACTGATTTTCAGAAATTTATCCTCAATCATTAGAGATTCGCGTTCGTGAAATTCAGTGACTACTAAAATACTGAAATTCACTGATTTTGTCGCTAATTTTCATCGACATCATCACCAATTTCCAGAGTAATGTCACTGCTTTCACTCATTTTTAATTTCAAAGAATCTATCATCACAATGGAATAGCAAAGCGGTAAAACGGTTTAATTCACATTTGAGTTTTTGGGGAATATGTCCAAGTTCAAGGGAGATAACGAAATTTTTCTAATAAACTTTTTTATAGAGCGAAATAAGTGCTATAGAAAATATTTTGTCAAAAATTTTTCTATCTCCCTTAGATCCTGAGATATTCTTTGAAAACTGACGAGTAGTCAAAATAGTCTAAAACCGTTTTACCGCTTCGCTACTGAATGAAATAACAGAAATCGGTGGTGATTCCTGAAAATCAGGGACCCATCCCTGTCAAATCAAAACGTTTCCTCTCCCTCCAACACCACCACCTGAACCTCATAAATTTCTCCCCAGAAAATTCCCCGATAAAAAAGCCTGCCCTTCCCCAATAAATAAAAAACGACATACCAAGGTAAGTGCTGTTGGTTATCACCCAGAATAGTTTGAGCGGATCAACCATTAAACCACATTGATCACAACCGTAAAAAAGCCATCAACTTCACCTCTCACAATCCACCTGAGCATCGACTCAACTCGCTCAATTACCACAATCACCAGAGTAATTATTGTAATCCCGTGTATGTACCCCGTGGCAATATCCAATGTATATTAAACACCCGAAACTGGAAGGAGAATCAACACAAGTGTTTCACCCCTGACTGATGTATCACTGTTGTATTCCGGAGCTTCCGGGCACCATCAACACAAACTCAAGCCCCGAACGCACATTCACGTTCCCCAGCCCTGGCACTCACGGTTTAAACTTTGTCAGTGATAAAAACTCATTGTTGAACTCCAGCCGGGGACAGTCCGATGTCCGAACAAGTGTCTCACTGTTAATGCCGCGCTGATACGTCGTCACCTGTCATTGGCATGTGTTTATCGCAAACGGATGTAACGGAATGAGCATTCAATGCTGAGGAAAAAAATAAAATGAGGGAAAAAAATCGGTGGGATGCATGAACAAGTGGGGTAAAAGAGTCAGGTGGGCGGGGAAAATACCGGCGAGGTTGAATGGTTGTGAGTGGAGAAAGGGCAACAGCACACACGAGAGATCGGAGAGCTTGGACCCGTTTAGCTAGAGCACAACAGAGGAACAAACGGCGGCGGGCGTCGGGGTGAATCTACGGCGGGTAGGGGGTGCCAGTATGAAAGGCACGCAGGAGTAGAGCACCAGATTTGCGCAGCCGCGGCAAATCAGTCGGAGGCGCACAATCCACCCTTAGTCAATATACTGTGTCACCACGCGGTGGGATACTGTTATGGGATATATGGGGCTGGGAAAAGGTGACACTGGAATGAGTGGAGGAGGATGAGTATGTTGGTTAACTGACCGGAGGGACAATATTGCGGGGGTGTAAATAAGGAGGTTAGGGGGAGGGAGATTTTGTTTGGGGTGGCGGGCATTCGCGGAAAAATATTCATCTGCACGGGGGGAAATATTCAGTAAAAATTACGGAACAATTCACGTAATTTGTAAATAACCCAATCGGGTTAATACGTACCAATAAAATAAAAAAAATAAAAACAATTCACGTAATCCGCAAGGGGGAATCGTTTTCCGGAAATTTTTATAGGAATAGAAGACAAGAAATCTGAAACGTTCAGTGAATTTTCAGGTACATCACCGAACAAAGCGATTTTTCCACAAAATTTTCTGAGTCAATTCCGTAATCGGTGAGCGAACTGTGAGTTCCGCAATTTTTACTGAACATTTCTCTTCGTGTGCTTGAGTCGTCACTAAATTGTTTTCAGGAAAATTTGAAATTCTATGATTTTTTCCCTTAAATTCAATTTAATGTTGGTTCAATATACTGGGTCACCACGCGGTGATTTACTGTTATGATGGGGCTGGGAATAGGTGCCGCTGGAACGAATGGAGGAGGAAGAGTGTGTTGGTTAGCTGACCAGAGGTGTAGCGACAATATTGTGGGGGTATAAATAAGGAGTCGAGGGGGAAGGACTTTTTTGTTTGGCGTTGCGGGCGTTCGCGGAAGAGTATTCATCTGGTGTGGGAATTGTTATTGGGGTTGGGGTGTCACTAGGAGCCTTTTACTTTTCATCTATTTGGAGAATACATATAATGTATACTGTTGAAAAATCTTGGCTGAAATTCTCGGGACACTTATTCCAAATTTCACTACTGAGATAGTTGCACCAGAATTTCAAAGAATTTCGTCATTGAAAATTCACAATTTGGCGGGAAAATCTCTGAAAACTATACATTTTAGCACAATTGTGCCAAGAAAATTAATGGAATAATGCATTAAATGGTATAATGCTTAAAAATGCTTGAAATTCCAATAAAATAAGATTTTAGTGAAATTTGAAATTTCACGATTTATTCGCTTAAATGTAGTTTGATATCCAATATACTGCAATATACCACGGGATGAAATAGTGTTATGTATATATAGAGATAGAAAAAGGTGACACTGAAACGAATGAAGGGGGAAGATTATTTGCTGGGAGGGGTTGAATAACGAAGAATAATGAATAAAGAGACAGACTGCGATCACCTCCGGTACTAATAACCCTGGACTCAGGCAAGAGAAAAATAAAAATAACAGGCGAGAAAATCTTACATCTCGTGTTGTTAACTCAAGAACTACTTTTTTTGTTCGAGTTCACGATGAGATTGGACGTAATCAGTGGTGTCATTGAAACGAAACGAATCTATTTTCAAACCAAATGAGAACCACTCATTTGCGCTCAGTAGAAGGCAGAAAAAAAATTCACTATTTTAATCAAATAAAAGCTTCATCCTGAGCTATTTGAATAAATCGATTTGTACAATTCAAATGGAGCAGTTCTCTGAGTTTTTTCACCTAATAGAACTAAAAGGATTGAATAACGGAGAATAATGAATAAAAAAAGACAGTCTGCGATCGTCTTCGATACTAATAATTCCGGATTCAGTGAAGAGCTCGGACTTAATACAAAACCGCCTGAATTTCGTTAGATAGCAGGCGAGAAAATATTGCGCCTTGTGTTTTTAATTCACGAACAACTTTTCTTGCGTGAGATCTTGACGAGATTGAGGATTATCTGTGGTATCATTGAAAAGACATTAAAAGAAAAAATTAGTTCTGTAAGAAAATTATATGTTCCCCTGAAGTTTAATTTTCCTTTAATTTTTTTTTCCACGTGTGAAGGAAGCTGGTGCCTGTACCGCTCAGCGGGTAATACCGCCCATCCGTATTTCCCAGGATTGGCTGCGAAAGTTTTTCCTTCTTTTTTTATTATGCTAATATTTGATAACAACAAGTAATTTCAACAAAAATTTTCAATTTTCCCCCGTGGAAAGATCGTTAAAAAAACCAAATAATTTTCTACCGAATTCTTCAAATGTCTCGACCCCAGAATTAAAGATTTTTCAAATTTCCAGTTGATTCATAATTAAATGGAGTGCGAAATATATGTTCGTTATACATTTCCACATCCATTGCGACCTTTTCGATAGCAGAAAAATATCTTCATCAGTTATTATTGGCTATTTTATCAGCCTCCGCGTGTGTGGGTAATTCCGCCCAGAGTTTGTGGGTAATGCCGTCTAGGGTTTCTATAGGGCTGCTAGACTCTGCAGCTAGAGGGCGGTCGAGTGACAGCTCGATTGTTTGGAGTAGTCGGTGGCCACTAGAACACCGGGTAAATTCACGATAATTTATTATTATTCACGTGAAATCTTTCTCAAAATGGAGCCAAAGAATGGAAACGAAGGATGCACGGAGAGAAATTTTCTAGAAAAATTCTAGTACGAGTACTTGAAAAAATCGCAATCCACCGGCTGTGAAAAATTCTAGTGCTGTTAAGGTAAAATTTCTTGGTATTTCTGGTAAAATTTGTGGGGATTTCTGTGAAATTTTCACAGAAATACGGGGAAAAATTCACGTTTTCCCCAATAAAATTTTTAGTCCCGGCACGGGAATTTTTCCCTGGCCGTCAGTTTGCGCCTCTTTTCCCGTGCTAGCACTAGAATTTTTCTAAAAAATTTCTCTCCGTGTAAAAATAGGAAAAATTATAACAGTTGGTCTGCATTGTTCAAAAAAGTCATGAAAATAAGATGGGCGGTATTGGACGCATGCCGGGCGGTATTACCCTCAAAGTTCGATTGCATCGCTCACTGGCCGATAGCAACTGAATTACATAATTAAATATGTTTAATGTTGCTAAAAATCCGTCCTCTTCACATCTTCGAGTAAACCCCTCGACGAACCCATTCTAACCGTTTATGACTGCTTGTAGAGAGCGGGGCTGGAAAAAGGACTCATTTCCCTCAAGTGAGCGGTACATGCACCAGTTCCTCTAATATTCAGATTTCTCCCACGCCTGACGCGCTCGCTCAATCTGAACCATCCAGAGAATGTTAGATGCTGTATAATATCTCTAATATCCCTTATTAACCCCCTCCCTCGAATTCCGTTCAGAGAGCGCAATACATCCCAGGGACTGCCACTAATGACAACAGAGTCGCATCGCTCCTCCCCCTATGAATATGTAATAAACTAAACTCTAATCTTGCGGTCTATTTCATGGATATTTCATGCGCCGCATTTAATGCCACTTAGCTGTCATCCGGAATTGCACAAAGTACAAACACCAATTTCTACCAGTCATGCGAGCAACATGACTCAACAAGCTTTGACAAAGGCCGAAAGCCGGTCGCACGTGATAAACCAAAGGGGAATGGAATACTGAAAAGTCATTTGCAGTGTCACCATAAAATGCCCCCGAGTGGAGGTAACCAGCATTCTGCAGTGTTTCATCGCGATAAGAATTTTCCACCCTATGTCAGTAATTCTTTCTATGGTCCAAAACCACCGATATACATTTTCTCGCCTGTTATCTAACTGAATTCAGGCGGTTTGTATTAAATCCGAGCTTTTCGGAGAATCCGGAATTATTGGTATCGGAGACGATCACAGTCTGTCTTTTTTTCACTCATTATTCTTCGTTACTCAATCCTTTCAGTTCTATTGGGTGAAATAATTCAGGGAAATGCTTTATTTGAATTAAACGAATGGATTCATTTGAATAGCTGGGGATGAAGCTTTTATTTTTTTCCAATGGAGTTGTCTAGTTTGGGTCGAGAGAAAGTGTATGTTCCACGTGAGATTATTCGATAGAGATTAACCAACTTGATGGAAGGAAATGTAATATCTTTCACAGAAATCAAATTTTTGTTGTGATCATCAGAAATATTCCTAGAAGAATTCCAAGTGTTGGCAGGGAAAAATACAATCTATTGTACGACAATCATGTCATTTGAGAGAACTTCATACCTACATTTTAATCATTTCGACAGTCCCAAGACTGAAATACGATTGGAGTTATTATTTTAGTTAATAAGGAAAGTTAAAGACACCAATGAACAGTGATTTATTGAAGAATAAGAGAGAAAAATCTCATCCACATCAATTGGTGCAACGACAGAGTGAATTCGTAAGCCATAAGTTAAGAAACTTACAATTAAAAATGTTGATATCCCCGTTATAATAGTAAAATGGGATTAAAAATCCCTTGACTGAGGTTTCGGATGATTAAAAAACAATAAAATTGCATAAATTATCGTAATATCTTGATATTTCACAGAAATGTCGGCAATTAAAAGAATAGGTACAATGGAAATGGCATTGATCCTATGTTTGTTTTGCAACCAAATGTCAACTGGTAACGGACGAAACGGATGAAAAAATCATTTAAAAGGTTGGACTGTCCAATTGAAATATAATTTTGTGCCGCGAGATATTTTTTAATTTTGTTTTATCCGAAATAGGATACTCACGATGTAATTAGTTCGGATATAACCTTTCCATATCATTCAAATCACGAGACGAGGATAGCGATATGTGTCAAACGTGCATGGGGACAAATGAGCGAGCGTTTATGGACGTTTATGGACGATTATTTATTAAAAAATAGTAATTATCATGATTAATAGAAGTGACTTGTAATTCTTAAGTTTCAACTTTCTGATATCTAATTTAAAACATCGCATCTTTGCACTCATATCAATAGAAATATTGAACTAATGATGTGTTCACCTTAGCTACACGAGCTCAGGATAATTTATCTTACAGTAAAATTCGCCGCGACTCTCTAAATAATTTTTACCCAACTTTTCTCTCCGCGATGGATGCGCAATTTATATGCAGAAAGGTACAATTTTTATATTCAATAAAAGTGTTCAGTAAATTTTAGGTGACAACCATCAGTCACCTGTCACTCCTCGCCCGGAAGAATTTCTATGATTGATTGAAGCCTTCCGAGGGAAAAAAATAACGCAGGCAGCGGGAATTCTATTGCCGGAGTTACGTGTCAGTTTCCTGTTGGGATTTCACCATGACAACGCGGAGTATATCGATAAGTACTCTCTGTTACAATTTAAAGGCTTCGAACTGCACTTTTCCATTTTGTCGGGGCTATCGACGTGGATACCAGGTCTCGAGGGATCGGAAATAATTTGCGACAGGGAGTGGCAAATATAGGGTTGCGATTAGTGAAATATTTAGGTACCTACATTGGACATTTACGGGAGTGTGATTATGAATTATGGTTAATTTTGCCTTTTAGGTAAGAAAATAAGCCGATTTGAGGACTTTGTATGGCATTAGCGTTCACAACATCCTCCAGTGGGTCCTGCAGAAGTTATTAATGATGAAGTTTTGAGAGAGTTGCGCTAGTATTATATATTTGTGAATCTCTTTATTCAATGGATGGATCAGGTCTCGGAGAAATGACGCATTTGAATCAAATAAAACTCTTTATTAACTATTTTTTTACGATCCATTGGACAGACCCAAAGAAATAATACCTTCTTTTAAAATTTCAAAGTCTTAAAATAAGATTTTCAAAAGTCTGAATTTGAAGCCTGAACTTGTTAAGTTGAGAGTTTCGAGTTTCGAAAGAAAGCTTCTAAAATTCTAGTTCTAAATTAATTTCACCAATCTTATTCCAAAAGTATACTTTCTAATTGTTTTTTCAGATTTTTAAAATGTTTTCTAACGGCCCAATGTCGAGGTTAAAATTTAAGCTTGCAAAGTTTAAAAATAATAAAATCATTGTAAAATGTTTGGAAACTTAGGGTCAAAAGCATTTCACTGGAGAAAAATAGCCAAAGTATCTAGTTATCCTCAAGATTTTTGGAACTCAACTTGAAACTTTTATTTAAGGGGAGTTCTAGAAGTCTTAATGTGAAGCATTTGAAAATCTCAATGCGAGACTTTCAAAAGCCACAATTTGACATCAAGTCGAACTAAAGCTGTTTTTTGGTGTTGGTTACATTTGATCATTCGATAATGGAAACCGTTTCAAGGGATATAGTCATGCATAAAACCCACAATTGTACGAGGAAATCGAGTCAAGCTGTAAATTTCAGTTGAATTTAGTTATTGTACGGAAATCCATATTAATCGAAAAAATTCAGCGTAATTTGGTCGATAGATATAGCTTCTCCATCGGATAAATTATTCTTCCGGTTAAATTTCAGAGTTTCCGGCAAACGCTGTTGGAAAAAAATGAAATTTCATGGATAGTTGACTACTAATTTTCAGGACAGTGACACTGAATGTGTCTTAGGGGGAAAAAAATCATGAAGTTTCAGGTTTCAATGAAAATTCTGTAAAATTCCAGAAATTCAAGTAGACTAAAGAGGAGAATTCCTTAATTTATTGGAAATTCCAATTTAATATGAATATTCAGTGCCAAATTACACTGAGTTCTGTGGAATCTGAAATTTCATTATTTTTTCCCCCTAAATCGTATTCAGTGTCGCTGTCCTGAAAATTCAAGATCATATTTACCGGAATTTTCTGGTTTTCTATTTATTTTCAGGGTAGAATGGAACTGAAATTTACAGTTCTCTTTGATTTTTCCACCAAATTCTGAATTTTCAATTAAATTCGTAAATTTGTAATTAAATTCGATAAAAATTTCCAAGAAGTATCCCGAAATTTCAGACAAAAATTATTAACAGTGAATTATCCTCACATTTGGAAAATTTTCTGGAGCCAGCGGAGAAAAACTCACCATTCGTCTCTTATTTATCCCTCGATGTCAAGGGAAAAAAACCCATGAATGAAATCGGCTCCACAATGACTCCCTTCATTTCATGATTTTTCTCCAACTTTTTCCCCGCGCATAATACCCCTCCACAATACAAATACCCCCCCCCCCCC
>NW_021680416.1:1393882-1408698 GCF_001412515.2 Diachasma alloeum
CCCCCCCCCCCAAATATCAATCACACTTGATGAACTAAATTCCCAAAGCCATCAGTTACACAACACCCAAAAAACAACTGCCACCCCGTCAAAAACTATTTACACAGTGCCACAGCAGCATTAAGTATTTTCCTGCAATGTTTTGTCGAGTAGTATTTGCGTAACTGTTTAAGGGCTGCTGTGAAATATGTCAAAAGCATACCCAGTATGCAAACGTAACTCGTTTAATGTCATGTGAAATTCACTGAATTTATGACCGTGTGTCATATATTTCTCGGTATTCCAGTCTCTCCCCGGTTTCATCCGCCAACTCATCCCCTCGATTAATCCGCAGCCTGTCAACAAGAGTACGCCGGACGCTCATGGGTGCCGCGCCGTTAATGAACAATGTCAAAATAGTGTTTCCATAATTAGGCAGAAATTAATTATTCGAAGTGGAGTAATCATGGTTGTGTCGACGTGCGTCAGATTTTAAAATAGTCCATTGAGTGGAGGAGGCGAATGCATAATACAGAAATGGAATGGTGGTTGAACAGTCAATCGAGGTCTCTTTGCCCATGATCATCGTGTGCCACAGACGTCGGCATTCCTCGTGTGTGGTTTAAACATTTCTCCCCGTCACCCGGGCCCCTCAAACCAGTCGTCAAGGACCGATCGAAATGCAGTTTGGATTTGTTCCCATTGGCCTAAACGGATTGCATTCGATTCAGGGATACGCAAACAAGTGGGTTTAGGAACCAGTGGAGATGGAATTGAGCGTGAGCTTGCTCTCCAGGGTGAATACTCGGGTAATGCTGCAAATCCTGGCAAATGAGATAAGGAACGATCGAAGGGATTCCCCTGTGTAATTCATGTCATTTGGGTATATGCCGGGTATCTTTGAGAGTCAATAGTCAATGCGGTTATTTCATTAAATGTGCACATGTTTGATGGGATCGGGATGGGCTAGAGACATGACGAAATCTCATTCAAACTAATGCTGCATACTCGAGCAGAAGATCTGAGGATTTTTGAAGTTGTATATGTTAAACTTAAATTTTGAAGGTGAAAAAATTTGTGATTTCATTGAATTATCATAGAATCACTGAATCACTGAAATTTCATGATTTTTTCTCCCTTAAACCGTGTTTGATGTCACTCTCCTGAAAATTATTAGTCGACTGTCCATGAGATTTCAATTTTTTTCTCACAGTATATAGGTTTTTATTTATAAAGCAAATCATAATATATCTTTACACTTCGCTTTACGATTACCTTTCCCAAGATAATTTCTATGCAACTCTCCCACCGGGTAAAAAAATTATTTTCGTCAAATTAGCTCGTTTTGTCTCGCAGTACCCTTAATATCCGAAGTTAACACACTTCTGTTTCCAACAACGAAGAAGTTTCCAACTTGATTTTATCGCCTTGATTTTATCCCGCTTCCACCATTTTTGGTCCTCAGATTTAATATTATATATTTCTCTCTGTTTATTTCCTTTCCAAGTATTTTTCAACGTTTCCAGAATGGTAAACCTACTTTGCTTGGGTCGAGACAAGTTTGAAGTAGAAATGTAAGTTGTCAACGAGCGTTATATTTTCTAAATCCTGAATAAACCCTGATTGAATCCCGGCTATACACTGTTTAAGCCTTGATTAAACCTCGATTAAACCCGGATTGAAAACGAATTTGTCTTGAGAGGATCTGAATGGAGAATCATTTGATAGAACGAAATAATTCGCAAAATTATGATGACATTTCAGTGGATGATACTACCATGACATGAAAAAATAGAAGAGAATAATTAAATAAGAATGACAAAAAGGAATCCAATCGAAAGAAAATTTCTAATTTATTAGCAACAACCACTATACTCATTTATAAAAAATATGGAATTATCTACTTCAATGTCACCGGAAATTTCCTCTCCGACTGTCCATGAAATTTCAATTTTTTACAACAGTGTACGAATTTTTATTTATCGAACAAATCATAATATATCCTCACATTTCGCTTCACGATTACCTTTCCCAAGATAATTTCTATGCAACTCTCCCACCGCGTATCAGAAAAAAATTATTTTCGTCAAATTAGCTCGTTTTGTCACGCAGTACCCTTAATATCCCAAGTTAACACACTTCTGTTTCCAACAACGAAGAAGTTTCCAACTTGATTTTATCGCCTTGATTTTATCCCGCTTCCACCATTTTTGTTCCTCAGATTTAATATTATATATTTCTCTCTGTTTATTTCCTTTCCAAGTATTTTTCAACGTTTCCAGAATGGTAAACCTACTTTGCTGAGGTCGAGACAAGTTTGAAGTAAAAATGTAAGTTTTCAACAAGCGTTATATTTTCTTTAGAAGGCCAGAGAAACCCCGATGAAAGTTGCAGAAAGCTAAAAGCGAATGGTTGGCAGGAGTTGGGTAATTCCGACGTGTTTCCTCTCCACCCTTTATTCCTCCCGCAGACGTTTTTCTCACCTCGTGTTTCGTGAATGGCGATTGGGACAATGAAGACGTAGTAATTCGTGAGAGAGTTTTCGGGGAGATGCGAGTGGAATTGTTGCTGCTCCAGATTTCATTCTCATTGTTTATGATGCTAGAGTGTCAGTGAGTGATACAGCCCATCGGTTATTCATACACGGGGGGACCTTGTCATGTCATGATCATGATGGACAGTGGCATGTACAACCGAGCGAAGCAGTTATGTATCGTCCGACGGGAAATGATAGCGTGATCACGATGTTTAATTGATATTTGAGATAGTACTACGATACAGCCGTGTCATGTTTATTAGATTGGAGTGACACTTTGTAATTTGTTTTCGAGGCGAGTTTAAAGTTGCCTTTGCCATGCGTTGGAGACTATCAGAGTGTTCTCGTATTCTAATGGAATTAAGGGGTTTAATGCTGTTTTCGTGTTTGTTAATGGTGGAGAGATGAAATAAAAACATTGTGATGTTTTTCAATTGTCATTTACTGAGAGGAAAAAAATATTTACCAAATGAGTCGTGTTTGAACGAGAGAAATCGCAAGTTAAAAAGTGTCCAACAAATTAAATCTAGTGCCGACCAGTGGAGACTGTCCTGAGGTGAGAAATTTTTGGCGCAAAAATTGATTTGGTTGTTCCAAAAAATATACACAGAAAAACCTAAACGTAATTTACGTTTGACAAATCGTAAATAACGAGCGTAATGAACGTATTTTATGATTTTCGTACGCGTAATTTGCGAAAAAAACGTGTTTTGCGCTTGAAATCGCTTTTTTTTCTACATTAGATCATGATTCATTTCAAATCAATTTTTTTCTATAGTATTAGTAATGTAATATAATAAGTTGAATCGATTTCTTTTCACAATGAGTTGTCTCGGCATATTTTGAAATTAGCGGAGATAGCAAAATTAGTTAGTCAGAGACCTTTATTGTACAGAGGGTGATAGCTGTAAAAAAAGTTCTTGTAGGAATTTTAGTCTAGTCGTTATTTTCAGAAATACGGTTGGACGTAAATGATTCTCCTTTTGCTATGCACGAAATTCAACAAACACCGTTAATATCCTTAGAATAAAACTGATTGATCTTGAATTGAAATTATTTTTCTATTCCAGGAGCATTTTCGCACTTAACTATGGAGTATTGAATAGATCAATCAACAACAACAGATGCATACCATTCTAATTTTTAATCAATTAATAATTAATTCAATTTTTTTCATGGAATGCAATTAGTTTGCCTCTCTCTTCTTTCGGTGGATCGGAATGTTGATTCAATTATTCTTATCTAGTTTAATTATACACCAAGATATAAAACATCGCATTTCTATCGCTTTATTCAAACCTATTACGGATGTATATAATTACGGATGAGTAAATGTAAAATACGAAAAAAATCATCGTAATTTACGCTTCAAAAAAGACTTCTTAAACGTAGTTTACGTTTAGGTTTTTCTGTGTGTAGAGTTGGTTTTTCCATTCTGCCGTTTGGAAAAATTTTACTATGCAGGGAACGGTCATTTTTGCATCCATGGATATGTTTTTTTTTAATCGAACGAACAGTAAAATATCCTCCGCAAAAGGTATTTTTTATTGAACTGCAATTTCGCTCGATTACCTTTTGTACAGTAAAATTTGCCGCGATTGTCCAGTACTTTTTATTCAACTGTTTTCTCCACGTATTATTAAATATTTTCGGTGGATTTAACATATGTTAACGCTGTACTATTCATTCAATGTGCATGAATTATTTAATCCGCGAAATTGGTTTTATTCAATCATGTGCTTGCTCGACTTTAATAAACGATTTGTATATTCTGAATATTGTTTTATTCATTGCGGTTGAATAATCTCATAGGATTAATTAACTGTATAATGAGACGTGATGAAATTAGAGAGGGGGGAAGGAATAAATCGAATGATTTCATTAATAAAATTGGAGTGTTCCCTACCGAATTACTGGGGAGTAAAATTTTTAGGAGTATCGAACAGGGGAAGAACTTCTTCGCAAAATAACCTCATAATAAAACTTTCAAATAAATATTTATCCCAAATATCCTGCGACGACAATCGACATCCGAAAACTTCACGTGACACTGCGAAAGCCGAAGCAACAAAATAAGGTATAAAAATAAAAAGCTGTGCCCAGAATAAAAAGTATTAAACTAAAAACTATTCCAATAGTCTGAGCTCGTAAACAAAACTCGAGTATTACATATACTGTGTACCAACACAGATTTGGTATCTCATGAAACTTGGAGACTTTGTGGCATTTTGCTCCGGCCGAATTGTCTCTGGGGCTTTCGTCGTGTATAGGAAAAGCCCCCGGACGTACATAAAGGACCACGAAAAGCTGGACTGGTGTTACCGTTACTGAATTTATCGGTTTCCGCGTCAATGAGCCAAGGAGATCCGATGAGCACTGGGCGTTTTGGTTAACAGGAGACTTGCTCGGACGGAAGAGACTGATGGACTCTCGTCAAATATTGGAGGGTGTTCCACTTCTCATTTCATGGATTTTTATTTGTTGAGTCGAGTGAATGTTGATATACGGCCTACGCGGGGAAAATATAATTTTGGAAAAATAGAGTGGTACGAAAAATTTTAAATTTCGGGATTTTTTATGGTATTGAATGTAGTTTAGGGGGATGAATGATGAAATTTCAAATTTCACTGAATATTTCATCAATTTGACATTTCATGATTTTTTCCTCCATTAAATTTCGTTTAATGTCATTGAAAATTTGTGAAATTTAAAAGAAAATTATCAAATTTCATAATTACCGGAATTTTTCTGATTTCGAATACTTTTTGTTGTGGAATAATTGAACTGAAATTTACAGTTTTCGTTGATTTTGTCAGCATGTTGTGAATTTCTCATTATGAGATTCGTTGAAATTTTAGTGGAACTGTCGTGTGAAATTGGAAAATATTGTACTAGGGGAGGGTAGGGCAAAATGGACCACTGACAAAAATTTGGTAATTTTTGTTTTTTTTTCTTTTCTTCAAATCAGGAACATTGAATGTGTTGAATTGAAAGTGAGTTTCAGGATCATAATCGTCACAAGGCTTTCATAGACAAGAAGTGTCGCTGAACCGCAAATTGATCAGATTTGCTAATCACCTCAACCCACAAATGATTTTGAAATTTTGTTTTTGCTGCCATTCGGAAGCAAAAACTATTAAAAAAATAAAAAAATAATCAGTTTTCTATCAGTGGGCAAAACATCCTCCCTCCCCTACATTTTTTTTCATGTTTTCAGAAATTTTCGGATAAAATTTCTCGCACTCTTCTTGGAAATGTCCATCACATTTTAGTACCTCTGAAATTTCAATGAATTTAGACACTGAAAATTCTGAATTTGATGAAAAAGCAAATAGAAACTGTAAATAATTATTATAATGTAAATGGCAAACCTTGATTAAACCCGGACTGAAAACGAATTCGAGCCTTGAGAGGGTCTGAATGCTGAATTTTTTGCCTGAACTAAATAATACGCAAAATTTTGATGACATTTCGATTGATGGGACTGTGCCATGAAAAAATTGAAAAGAGAATAGTAAAATAAGAATTGAAAAAACAAATAGAATCCATTCGGAAGCAAATTCCTAATTTATTAGCAACAATAATATACCCGCCAATAAAAAAATTGCATTATCGACTTGTTTCTCCTCGAATAGAGCTCAATGTCAGCTCTATTATTATATTATAATAGTTAACATTTCATAAAAAGTTATTTTTTTTAACAATGTATGAGACGCTAGCACTTGGTATTTAAACTGATGTCTGATGAACTATTGAAACCGAAGTGACGCGATTTTGGAATTCAAATGTTTCCCGTGGCGGTTCGTTCCGGTGGACTTGACACCACAGACTCGCTAGTGAATTTGATATAAACATTAATTATGGTCCTGCGGAGAGCTTCGGCGTTATTGATCGAGCCATTTATTTTGTATGGGGGCGCGTCGGCTGACCGGAATTTACACCGCAGGGTTCGCCTCATAAGTTCATGATGAAGTTTAGTCAGAAATGAATGATTTGAATAGCGAGGCTTTATTGATTAGGTTCCTATTTGCGGAATGATGTCGAATGAGACAATATCGAAGAACCTTCTCTCTTTGGAAACATCGGGACTGTACAAGAATTGTCTTATTGATTGCTCTACGCGTATAAAAAAATCAAGAAAAAATCCCTCACCTAAAGAAATGGTTTATTTGATTTGAATAAACTTCACTTGAACCAAATAAAAACTTCATCAATCAAAACTCAATCATTAATTTCATATTGTTGAAACTTTTTCATTGAAATAAATGAGAACAAATCAATTTTCCAATGCAATTTTTTTATTCAAATTAATTTTTCAAAAATTTAATTTGTTCTTCAACCGAAAGAAGTCAATATATTTTTATTTTCTTGTATAAATTATCTTCAGATTTTCTCTATACAAATTCTTACACAATTTTTATCTTTCCTGAGAGAGAAAAAATAGAATTCATTGATAAAATTTCGCAGAGCAATCACGAAAATTTTTTTAATCATTTTTTTAATCGAAAGAAGTCAATTCATTTCGATTTCCCTGTGCGAATTATTTTTCAAATTTTCCTATACAGTTTTCCAAACAGTTGCAAGCTTCTTATTTCTAATGAGAAAAAAAAACAAATTTACTAATAAAATTTCTCATAGAAATCTCCAATTTTTTTTTCATCATTTTGTTGATTCGTGTGAAAATGTCACTATTTTGACAAAAAATCGATTATTACAATTACACATTATGGTAATTATCAACACCAATCGTTTTACCACTCCCACACTGATTCCTGAGTTCATCCCAAAACCAATCCCATCACCATATGCCAATAAAAATCAGTATCACCTAGAGCCCAATGGTAATATTGACTGTTATGAAACGAATTCACAACGTAAATTGATGGAACGTGCTATGCCTGCTCCCCTGGGCGCACATGGACTCGACACATTAACGTCGACATATCAGAATCGATTAATTGAAACATATAGCTGTGGACGAGTGGAAATAAACGATAATCCAGAGCCACCGTCGTTCACCTTCTAATGCGATGCGAGTATCGTAAATCTTCCGAAAACATCCCGGAGGGTGAGACAATTTCATTTTGACCGAATGAACGATCAATTCGCCCGCTTCAGGAGAGTGAAAACTTCATAGAAGAGCGCGGAGTTGATGTTATCGGTGGCGTAATCGAAGGATTTTAATTAAAAACTGGGGATATCATCTGGAGCATCGAATAATTCACAAGAGATGCATCAATAAACGAGTTGATCGACAGTGAACTCCAGCTTTAATTTTCTTTTATCAGGAAAAATGATAAAGGGTAAATTTTCAATGAGGAGCGATAAGTACACTGGGAAAAAAAATTACTTTTGCCAAGGAATCATTTTCTTGGGAGAAGAATTTATTTTTTTAGGAGCTTATTTCTCTAGGCCAGTCATTCCCAGGTGGTCCATGTCCATCTCCAAATATTACAATCATGTTGAATAATGAGATGATTATGCTACAAATGACCTTGAATGAACACGCTTCATTATTTTTCAATTTTTTCAAATTCGAGGTTTCTAACGTATAATAATTTGAAATAATTTTAAAGGTTAATAATTGTTAATGGAGTTCATTTAAGGTCATATGTAATAGAATCATTCCATAATTGAACATAATTTTAATATTTAGAGATGGAATTGGACTCCTTGATAATGACTGGCCTGGAGAAACACGCTCCGCAAAAAATTAATTCTTCTCCCAAGAAAATGATTCCTTGGCAAAAGTAATTTTTTTTCTCAGTGTAGTTAATGTTCGACATCAAATAAAAATTAATTTATTGATGCAACTGCTTATGATTTGCAATGAATTATAGAGGAAAATGAGAATCCTTTGGAGGAAAAGTATCGTGGACACGTCTAGGTTAATATTCACATGCGCGAGCGTTGACGTCTCGGTGTGGTGTGGATGGGTCAGTCGATAGCCTATGGGTCAGTATGGATTGCCATAAATTTTTTTTTTTTCTAGGAAATGTGCGAATGTCCCCGAAAAACCAAAAATTATCTGTCGAATTTTTTCGATTTTTTTTACGAAACGAGAATTCTCTCGCTGTTTTTTCTAAAGCCGGAACATTTTCTTGAACTTCCTGGAAAACCGGAGAAATTTCTCGAATTCTCTAGACAACCGAAAGATTTCCCAGAATTTTTTTAATTCTTGTGAAGACCGGAGAAATTTCTCGAATTCTCTGGACAACCGGAATATTTCCTCGAACTTCTCATAATTTTTTTGAATTGTCTCTAAAGCCGGAGAATTTTCTCCATTCCTTTTTTATAGAATTGATTGACAATGAATGATTGTTTTGATTGTCAACTTTTTATTCGCCTTGCGATTGGTTGATGGATCAATCAATGATTTCCATGACTACGAGAATGTGATTGTGCGTTACAGCGCTCACTTGAAGGTGGTCGCGCGCGACAGCGCGCATGATTGCCTAATTTTTTTTTATAAAACCCGAGAATTCTCTCGCATTTTTTTTTTTGAAATCCGGAGAATTTTCTTGAACTTCCTAGAGAATCAAAGAACTTTTTCGAATTCTCTAGAAAACCAGAAGATTTTCTCAAATTTCTTATAAAATCGGAGAAATTTCTCGAATTTTATCGAAAATCGAAAATTTTTTTTAAATTGTCTGTGAAGCCGAAGGAATTTCTCGATGTTTTTTCCACAACCGAAGAATTCTCTCGCTTTTTCTTTCAGAACCGGAGAATTCTTTCACTTCTTATTTCTAAAACCGTAAGATTTTCGTGAGCTTCTTAGAAAACGGGAGAATTTTCTTGAATTGTCTGATGTAACACCAGAGAATTTTCTGGATGTTTGTTTTACAAAACCACAGAATTCTCTCGCTTTTTTTTATGAAACCGGCAAATTTTCTTGAACGTCCTACACGGAGAGAAACTTTGATAAAAATTACCCTACCGTTCTATAAAGGTGTATAATGAGTCATCGTTTCCTCATTTCTATCCCGAAATTTAGTAAAAATTGATATATGATGATCAAATTTTATTTCACGTTGGAGAAATTTTATCCTCACGCATAACAAATTTGACCGTTCCAGTCCAGTAATTTTGATGTAGATAACAACGAAAATGCTAGAACGGTTGGTAAATTTTACCCTACCGGTACAGTAATTTTTACTCTACCGGCACGGTAATTTTTATTTTTATCAGGATAAAATTTCTCTAACGTAGAATAAAATTTGATCATCATATATCAATTTTTACTAAATTTCGGGATAGAAATGAAGAAACGATGGCTCATGATACACTTTTACAGAACGGTAGGATAATTTTTATCAAAAATTTCTCTCCATGTAAAAAACCGGAGAATTTTCAAGAAAAATCTACATTTTTGTAGAATTCCGATAAATGGCACTAGCCGTTCCGGAAAACTGCGGGACCCCCAGCATAAAGTTAAAGACGTATCCACGTCAATGCGGAGGTAGTAAAACATGACGGTGACTATAGGTTATCAGAGTGACATTCCATGTTCTTTAATGTTGCCACATTCATGTCGCAGTATGTGTTCATCAGCGACGAGGGATGGGCGATATGACGGTCAACAAAGCACTTAAAATTTCTTCAGTTTGCGGTGCCCCGGGCAAGTTAATGCTTCCAAATCGAATAAAACTCTTCATTTTATGTAGCTAAGGTGAATGACTTGACATTTTAATCATTTTCCCGGTCCGGAGAATCTATCAAGAGTGAATTTTGATTGAAGTAATTATTTCAGTCGATGAAGAAAGTTATCGACCGCAATGAACGGTGGATTATTGGAAAGTGAAAGAGAAAAATGTCATATTCATATCAACTGGTGCTACGGCAGAGCGAATGAAATGAATATATTCCAAGTTATTTAACTACACCCAGAAAAATGGTTTATTTGAATTAAGGGGATACGTCAGTGAAATTTAAAAGTGTTCGCGGCAAAATCGATCGGGTCAGCGATTTTCCCTAGTTATTCCGACATTCCGTCATATATCACAAACTGTTCCATGGATTTCAAGGCGCAGTGAATATTTTTAAATTTCACCGACGTATCCCCTCAAATAAACTTTTTTTTTATTTGCGTCGAATAGATGATTCATGTCATTCAAATGAAGTTTATTCAATTAAAATAAACCATTTTTCTGGGTGGATCATTTGACGTTCAGCAATGGTCAAAGTTCAAAAGGATGATAGAATCAATGGTAAATGTGGTAACTCTCGATAGCTCTATTGAAATTGAATCGCACTGGTAATCTGAAAGTTGTGGGTTCAACATCCGCTTAGGCGTTATTTACTCGATTAGCATTTGTGATAGCATCTATTATCGAGTCAATAATGGCTGATGCATAAAATTTTAAAATTCTACAAGAAGTATATTGTGTTCAATATTTTACGGTACACGGAGAGAAATTTTTTAAAAAAAGCGTTTTCACAACACTTTTGAAAATTATTTTTTCGTCCTTGCATTTTATACTGTTTGATGCGTTAAAAATTACTGCGTTAAGATCCGGGTGTACTATCCTTTTGGAATCCAAAATTGTCAATTGAGTGGTCCATCATGTAGAAATTCCCAAAAATTATGATAGAATGATAAAAAAAAAAAGAAAAAATTCTGAACTTTTTCAAAAAGCGTCTTTAAATGAGATTCAGAATGAGTTGAAAAAAGTGGAAATTACAAATATCTGATTCGCTGTGGCAAATTGTCTATTAGCTGTCATTTTCCATGGTGGATCATAAAACACTAACTCCTCATGGGAAGTGACAGCTAGGTATCTCAATTTTCAAAATAGTGGTATGTAGTCATCTGCCATTTTTATGCGATAAAAGTGTGTTTAAAAATTCTCCAAAACATTACAACTTTTTTCGAAGAGCCTTTTCCGTAATAAATGTCTCTGTGCAGTGTGGGAAGAGATTTACGAAATCAGTCTTCCCCCTGCATGATATTGGGTGACAGGCCGCCATTTGTCACCGCAAATCAGATACATTTTTCAATTCCTTGTTATTCAACTTAATCTGAATATAAATTAAAAATGCTCTTTGAAAAAATTGAGAATTTCTTCTACTTTTTTTTGATTATTCATTCATAATTTTTCAAAATTGCATGATGCTCACTTGACAATTCAGATAATGAAAGATGAAAAAAAACCATCGAGATAACGTTCGAAAGATAGTAAACCCGGGCCTTAAATCCTAAAAAATGCAATTCACATCGCAAACGTTCGGTTAAACAAATCAAATCTAAAAATCTTTCCGCTATAGTCCTCGATTACTATGTTCGCACAGTAATTTGTAATGTTATATTCCATCCATATCGTACAGAAAGTCAACTGCCCAAGTTTTTTTCCCCAAAGCACAGTCCACCGATCAAAGCATCCCGCGGTGCTGATTTTTTCTCGCTAGATCCTCATGAAATGTTCCCACGAAATCAGTCCAAGAGTTGGGCACTCCTTATGAAGAAGGACCCAAAAGACTGCCGCAGATGTACTAACTGGCACTCCTGACTACTCGTGAAATATTCGGCTCACTGAATAATCCCACCGCCCAAGGAGCCAACTTGATGTGCAAGCGTGACATGCATTTCTCTCTCTCTCTCTCTCTCTCTCTCTCTCTCTTTCTCTCTTTCCCTTCCTCTTTATACCCCATGTTGTTCTCCTTTTTTCCATCCTGAGATGGAAATAAAAATACGCAGAGGTATAAATGACAGAAGCAGAGGCAACTAGCTGCTGCAACACGAGTGAATGCCGGGGTGATGCTGGGTGGGTTGATACCAGCAAGGAGAGTTATTTGGAGTAGTAGCTGTGGGGAGTATCCGGGTTTTATTCCCCGGCTTGGCTTGCACTCACTCTCGCGCTTCCCGGGTTTCATTCGAGCCTGCAAAGAACCAGCGCGTAGAGGGAGACGAGGGGTGGCTTGGCGGGGNGAGGGGGAAAGGGGGAAAGTGTATACATACTCATACAAGTGGAGATAGAACATAGATACACGTATACAGACACCCTGTGACCCCCGTTCTCGGGGTACTACCCCGACTGAACCAGTATCCGCCTCGCCGCCACCGAATTTATAGGTTTCCGTGTCAATAAGCCACCGCGAGCGCGGTAAGTACGTTCGTACAGGGGATATATAGTGCGGGGGCAATGAGAGCATGGCCTTTTTTTCTCGTCTGGGGCACGGGAAAACAGAAATGTCATAATTTTTTGGGATTTAGGGGGTCTGTTGTGGAGGCATTTTTTAGAGAAATTCGGGGGAAATGTGAATTTGACTGTAGGTGGAGTTCTGGGGAGAAGCGTATTTTCGCCGCGCAACTTCCCTATAATTTTAAAAAAGTCACACTAGAATTTCTAGAGAATTCCAACAGAATTCTCTAACGAATTCGCTAAATTTTTCTGTTGAATTTTTTCACACGTGTCTTTTCTATGAAAATTCTTTGCCATAAGTTTACAGATTATTTTTTCTTTCATTTTATGGTGAGGAATGAAAATACAATAAATAAATGTGGATGAATTTGAGGAATTGACGGCCGAGAATTTTCTCGAAAATAGGTCTCAAGAGAATAGACCCTTTCGAAGAACAATAATCCCTCGAATCAATATATTTATCAAATAATCGAAGAACTTTGCAATGACGTCACCATTCAACCTTTGGAAATGCGAATTTGATTTTTATTTTTAAACGGAAAACATTTTTAAAATCTGGAAAAAACCTAAAAGTCTATTTTTTGAAGAAGATTTATAAACCAATGAAAAAATTCTAAATTCCCAGATCTCGTCTGTTTCTTATAAAAAGTTTATGAATAATAAATTTTCAAAATATCAGGTCCGCAGGAAAAAAAAATTATCCGGAAATTTAAACTATTTCACTTTCTTGCATTTCGGAAAGACGAAAACAGACGTGCCATTTTCTTCGGGATTTAGGGTATCTCCTGTGAATGCGTTTTTCGATGAAACGAATACTGAATGAATGTAAATTTGAGATTTGCGAAATATCGGGGTGCATCCAAAAATAAATAACAGAATGTGGAGTTTTGATAAAGATCCGAAGGGAAGTGGAACAAAGGATATCTTGGATACGAGGATTCAACATTGATTCCGTCGTTACATATTCCATGAGCGTGGGAGTAGACAAATATTCATGAATATATGAGGCATATTACCATTTCAGGGGAGAGAGCTTTTTCAATCATCAATATGTCGGGTTATAATCGATAGAATGTGGGGAGAATTTTGATGGGTAGAGGTCGGGTAAAATGGACTGTCTAAATTTGGATCAAAATATTCTCAAAAAAATTCACCTCTTCCCAGTTCGAGAAAAATTGAAACATTGGATTCGATTAAGGCAGGAAGGCAATGATGAAATTTGAAATTTCACTTGAAATTCAATCGAATTTCAAATTTAATTTAACTCTTTTAATGCAAATGAAAATGTAAACATCCAGTAACAAATTACAATGAATTTTCCTGAATTCTCGTATTAATTTTCGTGGATTAATTGAACTGAAATTCACATCACTGAAATTAACATCTTTTTCGATAAATGAAGATAATGACATTTGAAGAATTGTGAATTTTTTAAATGACCAAATTCCTTGACATTTCAATGGAAATGTCAACCCCTCCAGCTGATTTTCTTTCTCCTCATCAACATATTTTAAAAATAAAACGTATGCAAATCCAATGAAATATTTCATCTCCGTCACAACTTTTTGTTACCAAAACAAATTATTTCTTTCAAAAAAAAACCCTCCTAGTATTTCTAGCAAATCTTCTAAAAAACTTTCAAATTCATGATTTCCATTTTCATAAACAGTTAAATGTTAATTTCCAGGACAGCGATACTAAATTCGATTCAAGAGGGAAAATCATGAAATCTGATTTTTTTTTTTATGCTTATTTTATATCGCTTCGAGTCTGATGAGACTATATGGCGATTGATCAAGACTTTAAAAATGGTTAGATCTCACCATTCTACCCGGCCAGGAATCGAACCTGGAACCTATCCGTTGTGAGGCAACGGCCTTAACCACTACGCCAGGCCACCGGTAATCTGAATTTTATGTAAACCGTATGTATTGAAAAATTGTAAAACATTTACAGTACCCATTCCTTGGAACTGTCACTTGATGAAAATTTTCAAGCATAAATTACCGAATCTCCCCAATTCAAGCGTTAACAAGCTGTTTTCCCTCTCTTCATTAACATGTTCTGAAAATAAAATTTATGCAAATCCAATGAAATATCTCATCCCCGCGACAACTATTTTGTTGCCATAATAATTTATTCCTCCCCCAAAAAAGACTTTA
>NW_021680416.1:1408721-1457468 GCF_001412515.2 Diachasma alloeum
CCCCCCCCCCCTCCCCCGGAACATTAAGTGCTTCACCAACCAAAAGTTTATCTTCCCGAGAGGTATTACCACCCGCAGAAATAAACTAAAATCGATTGAAAGTGATACTGGGTCAAACGAAAGGGGGCAACATAGGTACTTCAAATATTTCTCGCATGTGAATTGCCTTTTGCCAGTACGTACGTAAATTCTCGAGTGCGTTTAGCTAGGGATTAATTTTATGGTCACAGAGTTTATGGTTTTTCCAATACACCTCGAACTCTATCTGTGAAATCGAATGCACATACATTTGTGAGAGCCCTCATTCAGGAAACCTCTCTCAGTTTTGCAGTTAACGAGAGAATCCTCGCTAAATCGCACGCACTGTTTCAACGAATTGTAACTGATATTTGTTTACAATCGAAGGTACTTGTTCCTGTTTGGAGTTTGAAATCTGGAACCAATATTGAGTTTCGCTCGTTTGAATTGCGATTCGAATGTCGTTACAACGTTTTACATTGTCCTTCGTCTCGTTTTTCCGGTGATAAAAATTCTGTCACGTGTGGGGGTTAAACTCTTCTCCCCTATATTTGTCTCTTTCATCTCGTTTTTTGTTCACATAAAAACCAGGGATTGATTGTGACAGGGGGACTCGGGCTTTTTCTCGCATTTCGGAAAAATAAATCGAGAGCAATTATGGGACGACGGAAATACGATAGGGTTATCGGGGATCAAGTGGTGGGGATTATATTCGAGGCGCAATGCTTTGGATGAATGAGTATCGTGTTCAGGACGCAGTTGTTTGACTTCTCGAGGGGTCGTTTCGGTTACTATAGGGATTGTTGAATATTGGAAAAGAATTCTTAATTATGTTCAAGGACTTCTGCCTTTGTTGCTGAAAAAATCGTTTTCAATATTTCTGTTCACTACACTGAGAGGAAAACAAACAAATCTTCAAACGAGTTTTGCTTGGGCCAACTAAATTGTTAGTTGAGAACTACCAAAACAATAATTCGGGAGTGAAATGGTAAAACGGTTTAAGTCTACTCATCTCCCGGTTGAGTTTTTGAGGAATATTTCCGAATCTAAGGGAGATAGCGAAATTTTTGTCACTACATTTATTGTAGCACTTAATCGGCTCTACAAAAAAGGTTATTACAACTATTTTGCTATCTCCTTTAGATTCCGAGATATTCATCGAAAACTGGTCAATAGTCAAAATTGACTTATACCATTTTACCACTTCGCTACTGAAAAGGAGAATCTTTCTTAATGATATTCAAAGACTTTTGCTTTTGTTTCTGACGAAATTATTTTCAAAATTTGTATTTGGATGCTAGAGCTTCTATTCAATTTTTTTTTTGAAAACACTAGTGAAAAATTTTGTGCTGAAAGTTTTGGCACATTTCTTGGAAATTTTTATCATATTATAGCTTCCCTAAAATTTCAAAGAATTCCATAATCAAAATTTCACAATTTGATGGCAAAATCGATGAAAACTGTCAATATCATTTGAATCATTCTAATAAAATTATTTGAAATTATAGAGATTTAGATAAATATATTGTCCAATTTTCAATAAATTGAAATTTACATAAGTTGGGACTCAATATTCATGTCGTGATTGAAAATTCAAATAAACTGCGAAATTCTCTTTTTTCTGCTGGGGTTATATTGAATTTTCAGTGAAATTTGAAATTTCATGATTTTTCCGCACCTAAATTGAATTCAGTGTTACCCTCCCGAATATTACTACTAAACTGCCCACGAAATTTCAATTTTATTCCAACAGTGTAGAGGTGAATATTCGACGTTGAGGACCGTCGTACCTCCATCAACCAAGTTGAAAATATGACAAAATTAGTTAAAAAGAAATCTTATTCTGTTTAATAAAATGAAATAAACCATGAATTTTGCATGACAGAAGGAAATAATGGGCAAAATAACCATTCGCAAGCATTTTGCTAATTTACTAGCAAAAATAGCTATACTATATGCAGTACAAGAGCAATTCCTCGCTTGATTCAATTTCAAAGAGACTATTCTTGATTCAAAAATAACTCAATTCACGAATTCCAAATGTCAATGTTGTTGAGATCAAAAACTTTCATTGTTGATTGAAGGATTGAGTATTAATGGAAAAAGACAGAAAAATTGTCAAATCAACCATAAAAGTCTCATCATTCTCAAATGAAGAATATTAATATTCCTCGAGGAATGATCATTCAAGAATGCAAAATATGAATAATTCGAACTTTCCCCCTTGAAATTAAATAAAGTATTCGTGACGGGAAATGAGCTATCTCAAGTCGTTCCACCAATTTGAAGAATATTTCAGAATATTCTTCGTCTGAAAATTACCCCAATCCTCAAATGTAGAGAAAAATCATTGGAGTGCGAAAATTATAATTTATTCTCGCTTGATTCAATTTCAAAGAGACCATTCTTGATTCAAAAATAACTCAATTCACCAATTCCAAATATCAATGTTGTTGAGTTCAAAAACGTTCATTGTTGATTGAAGCGTTGAGTATTGGTGGAAGAAGAAAGAAAAATTGTCAAATCAACCATAAAAGTCTCATCATTCTCAAATGAAGAATATTAATATTCCTCATTCAAGAATGCAAAATATGAATAATTCGAAGTGTGAACTTTCTCCTTGAAATTAAATAATAAAGTATTCGTGACGGAACGTGAGCTATCTCAAGTCGTTCCACCAATTTGAAGAATATTTCAGAATATTCTTCGTCTGAAAATTACCCCATTCCTCAAAAGCAGAGAAAAATCGTTGGAGTACAAAAATTAACGAAGGTGGTGGAGAATTGGTCCGGAGATGTATCGACGGTAATACATAATTGCTAGCGGGTCCAACTCTCTTCTCCAGTTTCCCGAGTTTATTTGAAACCGGTAATAACATTGTATACTACTCCCAATGGGAAACTAGCTTCTTAGAAACATCCAATTTCCTCTCCTTGGCTCCTTTATAGTTCCATTGATTCTTTTTTTCCATTTTTCAAGTCAACGTTTTTCCGTTCCCCCTCGTTTCAAATATTTCTACCTGGCTGGAGTCATGTACAGATACTCCGATCTTCGGGGAGAAATTACTTTTTAACTGAATATTTTTCTTGGAAGAGATAACTTTCCTGCGTTTTTTTATTTCTTATTTTGTTTATAGACTTTGGAGTCTTTGAGAGTTCTATTAACGGTCATATTATAATTTCCAGCATTGTTAGTTTGAGTTGAATTGTTGGGGATTTTATCATATGGTGACAGTAAAAAAATTCCCCCACCCCCCTGAAATTTCAGTTCAATTATTATTGCAAGACAAGTGAGAAATTGCTTTAATTTTGCATGTCGTATAATTATTTTTGCTAATAAATTATCAATATACTTCCGAATGGTTATTTTGCGCATCATTTTCGTCTATCATGTTTAATCCATTGTTTATTTCATTTTATTGAATTGAATAAGATTTTTGTTCAACTAATTTTGTCAGGTATTCAACTTAGTTGAATGTTATCATCATCATTATTCTCATTATCCCTTTCTTCTACACAACCGATTGTCTTTTTTACGGTTCTACCCCTCGAGGGTGCAAATAAGGGTCACGAGAGTCAGAATCAGAGTCCTAAGGGTCAGGATAAGAGTCACAAAGCTCAGATTAAGGGTCACAAGGGTTAGAATAACGGTCACGAGGGTTCAAATAAGGGTAACAAGGGTCAAATTAAGGGTCATAAGAGTCAGAATAAGGGTCATGAGGATCAAATTAAAGGTCATGACGGTCAGAATAAGGGTCACGAGGGTTCAAATAAGGGTAACAAGGGCCAAATTAAGGGCCTAAATAAGGGTAGCAAGGGGCAAATTAAGGGTCATAAGAGTCAGAATAAGGGTCATGCCGGTCAGAATATGGGTCACGAGGGTTCAAATAAGGGTAACAAGGGTCAAATTAAGGGCCTAAATAAGGGTAACAAGGTTCAGATTAAGGGTCTAAATAAGGGTCACAAGGGTCAGAATAAGGATCATGGAGGTCATATGGGGGTCATATAGGGATCACATGAGCAGGGGGCATAGCCCCCTAGTAATAAACATTATCTATAAAAAACATGACGACAATCATAGGAAAAACCTGTTCCCTCAAGATATATCTTGAAGATGTTCAACAGTTTGCACTCATCTCCCCCACGCCGCCATTTCCATTAAAATAATCCCTTCAATTTTTGTAATTTATCTTCATCAAAAACTCAAGATATTACTCCGTAAATGGGATTTCTTCCTCTCCCCACAACGTGACGAGACAGGCTGTCATGAGGAGGCTTTCGATGATGCCCTCCACCTTGATAAATCTAATTTATATAGTATGCATTGTGCACCATAAAAATACGACAACAGATACAAATTACATGGCGTGTAACGTCATGTATACACTGTACAGATATTTTTACCCTGAAAAGAATGGCAACGCTTCAGACAGTTTTTGTGAATATACGAATATCAGAAGTGAAATCCACTTTTTCCAAGTGGCAGTCCCCAGACAGCAGCTAAATTTTACCTCGTTGAATATAAATCTGAAATTCGATATTCCCCCATGTGATCGTCACGTGCAAAGAATCCTCTGACAATCGCCAGCAGTGTCATCAATTTTTCAACTGAAAGTAACGCCCGAGCGATCCACCCTCCAGATATATATTCCATCAGTCTTTTAAATTTTTCTTTTATTTCTTTATTTTCATTTTGAAATGTCTGGAGTTAAAAAATAGAATGAGAATTGAGTAAATAGAGTGGTGCCATTCATTTCCCGAGGGGTGAGGCGGTGGGGAGGGGGATAAACAAGGGGACTAAAGTATGAAAGATACAGAAAGTTGGAGGATTGGATGGAACTCGTTCGAGTGTACAATGAATTATCGAACGATTTTCTGTATGCAGAGATAGTTTCACCAAGTATTTTGCAGTGAAGAAGAAATTCTAGGAAATTGTTTGAATGGCTGAGGCTGAGTAATTTGTCATCAGATTTAGTAGTTTAAGGGGGTACGGTTGTCGAAGGATTGGACGTTTGTTGCATTAATGAATTCATTTTGTTTTGAAGCGAATTCATTTGGTGGATTAAGTTCAATGATCCTACGCTCGTGTAGCTAAGGTGAACACATCATTAGTTCAATGTTTCTATTGAAATGGGTGTAAAACTGCCTCGAGTCGAATTATTGGACCTGACAAGTTCTACTTAGGTCTTTCCGTTCAAAACATAGAAGCCTCCTAAACGGGAGATAACTAGAATAATTCAGCCGTCGTCTTTGGACTTGCGCTAATTCAGAAACTGGTGCACTGATAGAACGGATTAGTTATTAATGAATGGATTTTGGTTGGAGGTTAGGATCTATTCGGTCCCACCAAATGTTCATTCGTTAATAGTTAACGAATGTACATTTGAGGAGCCTTGTTTGACTTGACTTTCGCCATTCAAGTGAACCATTCGTTAAGGATGTTCGACACCCTTTTAGCCAAAATTGACGTTGTTTTCATTTTTCTGGCAAATTATCGATGGGAGTGACGTGAAAAAATATAACGATTTTGTGGTTTGTCATTCTTTAATGGCTCACGAAGTTGCGTAGTGGTGCGATAATTTTCATGCGTTTTTTCTACAGTTTTGTGATTCTTTTTAAAAGTTTAGAGAAAACGCAGGAAAATGTTCGCACCACCTTAAAATTTCGTCAGTCATTAAATAATGACAAAACGCAAAAACGTTATATTTTTTCACGTCAATTCCATCATAAGTTTGCCAGAAAAATTAAAAAAACGTGAATTTTGGCAGAAAGGGTGTAGAACATCCTTAAAATTGAACGAATATTCATTTGGTCATATTCAACTCTACCATTCGTTAATAGTTAACGAATCTCGTTTGGAGTAAATGAATCATTCTATCAGTGTGAGTTTGTCAAAATTCGTCAGAAGTCGTCTTTCGAAAATAATTTGAAATACTCAAAACCCATCTACTATATGTAGAGATAGTGTCCCCAAGTATTTTACAGCAAATAATAAATTCTAGGAAATTGTTTGAACGGTTAAAGCAGACTAATTTGTCATTAGATTTAGTCATGTAAGGGGTTACGTTTGTCCAGGTATTGGATATTAGTTGGATTAATGAATCTACCTTGTTTTCGAGCAAATTTATTTGGTAGATTGCTGCATTGGATGGCGGAAAGCAAAGGGAAGTAATTTTGGGGGAAGGTTCATTGAATTGTAGAGAAAATCCAGTGGTATTAGGTTTATCAGTGGTTTGAGGTCAAGGGAAATTACAAAGGGTGTTTAATTGGGCAGATAACTCACATCGAGTTGACGGATGACACGCAGACTGTTTTGTAAATCCATCTCAGACGAGATTTATGAGGATTTGTTGAATGTTTTCTCTCGAGGACAAAACATTGAAAAAAATATCTTGTCTCGGCAGAGAGGGTTTTCCCAAGTATTCTGCAGTAAATGGGAAATCTTAGAAAGTGGTTTCAATGTTGAGAATGGTTGAGACAGAGTAATTTGTCAGCGGGTTTAATAATTCAAGGGGTTATGAATTACGAAAACTTGATTAATAAATTAATCATGTTGTCGAGTAAATTTATTTAGTGGATTAATGAATTGGATTGAGGAAAAATAGGAGAAATGATTACGTAGGAAATTTATTAAAACCGCCAACTCCCATGTGACTCATACATGACCCCCATATGATCCGCACATGACACCCATATAGTTCCTATATATATGATCTTCATGACCCTTATTTGGACTCTTCTTCTGACCCTTAATCTGACCCTTGTGGCTCTTGATTTTGTGACCCTTTTGACACTAGTTTGGACCCTAAACCTTACCCTTGAGACTCTTAATCTGAGCTTTGTGGCTCTTAATTTGGTGACCCTTGTGACACTAGTTCGGACCACAAAGTTTACCCTTTTGATCCTTAGTCTGAGCCCTTGTGACCCTTAATCTGACCCTTGTGATCCGTATTGCGACCCTCATTACCCTTAATCTGACCCCCATGATGTTCATTCTAGCCGTTGTGACCCTTATTCTGGCCCTCGGGACCATTATTCTGATCCTCGCGACCTTTATTCTGACCCTCGTGACCCTTATTTTGTCCTTCATGACCCTAATTTTTTTAGGCATAAAATCCATCTTTGGTAAAATTTTGAATATGAATAATTTTTTTTAGGATTCCGAACAAATGATTTTTATCATGGAAAATAGATTGTTTGTAAATTATTCATAGTAACTGCTCGTAGTTTAAAAAAAATGCAATTTTTATATTATTTCGTCAATCTTCCTCCAAAAGTAAATTTGCTCATTTTTTTCAGATTTTTAAAATGTTTTCTAACGGTTCAGTATCGAGATTCGAATTCAGACCAACAAAGTTTAAATAATAAAATCATTGTAAATGATGATGTTCGACTACAAAAGTAGAAAGGCATTTTACCAGAGACGTGTACTGAATCTCCAGTTAAATATTAATATTCACTGGACAATCTATGAGATTCCTTAGTGGTTTAAACTCAACATAAATTTGAGAGGGAATTAAGTTACCCAGACTAGTCGCTTCGAGTGTAGAATAACACGCAGATTATCTCGTAAATGTCTCAGGAAAGAGGGATTCCTTAGAACTCGACAATACAAACTACTCGGGCAGATATACTTTAATGAATTCTCCTAAAACGAAATGATGAGCGCATTGTTTTCTGAAAATCCCAGAAATTAGGCGTTCACAAAACAATGCACATCATCTTCAGACCTATCTTCGCTCGCAATTCCACTGTAAAATTGATTCTGTCTATTAATTTCTGCAGAAAGAAATACGAGATATTTATATTCAGTGGAGTTTTCAGTAACTCCATCAGTGGTTTAAACTCAGAAGGAGTCCCAAAAGGGATTTAATTGTGGAAATCATCCACAACTCCGTTTAGAGAATGATCTGTATATATTTCAGTTACGAATAATTTGATAAGGAACACTTTCCCTGAAACAAATCAAGATATATTTCACATTTTCAAAATTAGACTCGATTCGTCCAAATTGCACACTGTTAAAAAGATTCGGCTGAATTTTCCTTGTCAAACCCGGAAATTTTTATCATGTTTAATTTTCACTGACATTTCAGAGAATTTTGTCATTGAAAAATCAAATATTCCATTGAATTTCTGTTCGGATGATCTGAAAGTCAATAAAATATTTTATTTTTCAGTTCAACTACTCCGCGAAAATTCGGAAAATTCAGGGAAAAATTGAAAAATCGTGTCATTTGTTTTCTGAATACTCATGTTCCACTGAAAATTTAATCACGTTGTGAAATTTTCGTTTTACGCCCACTGAAAACTCATGAATTTCCTTGAATTCTACCTAAAACTTGAAATTTCAGGAACATTTTTCCTCTAAATCGCATTCAATGTCACTTGCATGAGAATTACTACCATATGTTCCATAAAATTTCGAAAAATGTCTAACAGTATATTATTTGGTCGGGAGATATTGATTGGAGATGATCAATTCTACACGGAAAGAAACAAAATTATGTTTTACTATGAAAACAAAGTAATTCTTAATATGAGAAATAAAATGCAGGATCCTACCCGCCACACTCGTAAATTTACTATTTAATACAGTAATTTTGAGAATAAATGAAAAACTGAAACGTGCCGCATGGAAAATGCGGCTGATAAAATTAAAATATGATGGAGTGTGTTGGAAAAATGACAGTTGAACATAATAAAAATTGAGAGGCGGTATAGTAGAAAATGGCAGCATAAATTTAAATTTTCAATTGCCACGAGTAAAATTTAGGAGGATGAACATGAATTTTTACTTCGTCGATTAAAAAAATATTCTCTCCCCCTTTCAAAACGAATATGCGCGGAAGAGGACGAGGGAGAGGGGGATTTTTTGAATAACCAAAGTGAAACCACATTTAATCTTCTCTATCATCCTTGAAAATTATTATCAATAATTTTGCTCCACGTATATACATTCTGAAAAAGAGAAGGGGGAGAGAAGAAGGATTGAATTTTTTAGAATTACAGAATCCGCCACCCGGGCCGTTGCGTGGTCGACGGAGGGAGGGGATTCCAAGAATTGAAAACAATGAACGCTCTCGTCGTCCGCTGGAGTTTTTACTAGTCAACATAGTAATTTCTGCTATTTCCTCGAGGAAAATGTAGGAAGCGTGAGAATATAAACTAAAGTTTTAAATCGTAAGAAAAAATTGCAATTTAACACAGTAAAAATTCCTACGATTTGAGTAATTTCTCGTCGTTCAATAGCAAAAATTGGTAAAAAATAAAGCGTTTTTAACACGTTTGAAAATTTTTTTTTCGTCCGTGCGTTTATCACTGTTTTGTCCATTAAAAATTACTATGTTGAATCGTACGAAATGGAATTCACATCGCAAACGGTCGGTTAAAATAAATCAAATTTTCAATTTTTTCCGGTCTGATTCTCGATTACTATGTTCGCATAGTAATTTTTAAATCTATACTCTCTTCGTGCAGAATTATCAATATTTACCCAAAAATTAATCAACTTTTCCAACATAACACAATTTCCATAGTTCAATTCCCCCAAAATAATTCACAACGTCAAAGATTTAATTTCGCCAGTTTCGACAGGACCTAACAACCCCCCGAAATAACTCGACTCCGTTAATTTTTATCCCCCAAAATTGCAATATAAAGCTCAGTGAACATGAACATCGAGAGGTTAAGTGGAAAGTTATCTTTGGTCCGTTGAATTCCAACCGTTGGAACTTTGAATTTCCGAAATTTCATAGCCAAGAATATATGGGTAGTGGGGTTTATAGCATATAACGATAGCATAGGAAACTCAGACAGAAAATGACACCAACAACGAAAGTTTCTCCCATGAAACTCGTACTTCCCGGGGAGCTGAGTAAATCCAGTTCGTCGAGGAATTAGCACAAATCCCGGGGGAGGTGTCCGTGTTACGAGAAAATTTTCAATGTGAAAGTGACTCACGAGCTTGTGCGCAATCTACCCCTCCACTTCACCACTTTTTTTTACTGTTTATACAACAGGCGAAACAGGGATGCATATATTCTCTAATGAATTTTTTCCATTTATTTCCCTTTTTCATCACAATTTTCTAGCTGCCTGTATTGAGGGACAACAGTTGATAACAAGTTACAAAATGTAATTTGAAATAAATGAGGAAAAATTACTGGGAAATTTAATTTTGAGGGGAAAAATCGATGGGGATTAAATTACTGGAGATTGCTTCTTCGGGTATAATGATGGCATCAATAATGCAGAATCTTCGAGAAGAAAATGCGATGAAATGTTCATATTGGAAGATCGCTTGACTTCGTAATTGGAAGGTTTAGTTGAACAAGTGATTCCGGGCAATTGAAAATACTGGTCGATGAAATGAAAATTCGTCCAGAATTATCTCCTGATAGTTCATGGAGTAGAATAGTTCATGGACGATTCGTAAAACTGTTATCAGACGTGTGAAAAAATTGAATGAAAAATGAATTTTCGATGGAATTTTATGAGATGTTGATAACAATTCCGTTAGAATTGTGCACCCAGAGAAATAACGCATTTAAAACGAATAAAGTCGTGTTTTTATTCCAAAGGAGATGTTCTAATTTCATGAAATAAACAACGATTTCATTCTGAATTAGTCGTCTTGATTTGGATTAGAGAAACATTCGTTTCTGAAAAAAAAAATTCATTTGACGTGAATGAAAACTTAAATAAAAATCAATTTAGAGTATCAGCAATAGTTTTATTACTGAACGACCATTTCTCTGGGTGTATCGACTTTTTTCTACAACATATCTATCAAAAGATTGCACATTAAAGGATATAATTGTCAATAAAATTCCAATGAATATTCTATTAAATTTTTTTCGCACATGTATCAATTTTTAATTTAGTTCTTTCAGTATTTCACTGTAGATTTGTACGCAATCGTTAAGAATATTCATTACCTCCATCAAATCCCATCACCTAATAATTTTTTTACATTTAAGGGGAGACTACTATGAGTTTTAACAGTCGCGGACTATTTCAATGAGATTTATCATGCATTGAAGATCAATTATATATGCCTAATTGTTCCTTTGCCCTGCAGACGCTTGAAGTGTTAAAAATAGTCCAGAGCCTGCAATTAATGAACTATTCTACATGGATGGCGCAATTTTTTACATAAAAAAAATTAAATTAGCTGTCTAGGAGTCGAATTTCAAAAAACTCGCTCGTAATTATTATTGTACACATTTTTTTTCTAAGTTTGAAAAAAAACCTCTGTAGCTCAAAAATTAAAGGCCCTTGTTTTTTGAACATTTTAAGCATCTGTGGAGCCAACGAACAATAAACAATTGATATTTTTGCACTAATTATTCGTTTTTGGAAATATATAATCGATTTCCACTGGAATTTCATACGAAGTCTATAACAATTGCGTTAGAATTGCATTTCAATCAAAATGTTTCAATTTCATGAAATAAACAATGGTTTCATCCCTAACTAATAAACAAATTCTTCATTGGAATTAAAGAAACATTCGTTTTTACTCAAAAAGCTCTTTATTTGACGTGAATGAAAACGTCAATAAAAATCAAGTTCAAGTATCAACAAAAGTTCTATTACCAAACAACTATTTGTCTAGGTGTATCAACTTTTTTCTACAAAATATCGAAAACATAAATTTCAATAGAGTTCCAATAAATATTCTATTAAATTTGTTAACTCATATTCCGTCACTTTAGTAATTCATGTTTTTTCAGTTTTACTGTCGATTTGTACGCATTCATTAAGAATACTCATTACCTCCATCAAAACCCAACTCCTGATAATTTTCTTCAAACATTGTCCAACAAATTCCAGCCATTCATCCTAAATAACTAATGAAAAAGGTCTGGACAATCCCATTTGGCGTAAAAAAAATTGAATTGGAATCAACTATTGAACGTTGGCTCGTCGGACATAACGATGTTCTCAATAATGCACCAGAATTCTCCAGTACCCTAGGAACTTTAATCAATAATGCATGGGATTTTGTATTCCCCGGAGAAGAATCATAAGGATGGGATAAAAGTGCATACGATGCATATATTGGAACAAAACCGAGTCCACACATGGACCTGGCCAACTGCAGTATTAAAAAAGTACCAGTGAGTACATGACTCCACATTACATGAGAAGAGGGCAAGAGTGTGGAGTGTAAAAAGAGGGAAAATAGGAGGAGAAAAATGCACTAACCTGAATTTGGCTGGCCGTTGCTATTTGGTCGAGCAGATGGGGCACCGTCTCTGGCTTCAACTTCCAGCGCGTAAGCCCCTTGTTTTTCCCGATCGAATACTATCTTTGTAAATATCTCGCCTGATTCACGATTTATTTCGAAGTAGTCTTTTCCCTCGTTTCTACTGCTGTTTACGACGTAGTAGGTGACCTGGAATGAAAAATTTTTTTATTAGTATTTTTCGAGAATACTGATGGGGAACGCTATATATTTTCCAGATTGGGTCTGCTTTATTTGCGTTTTATGAACGAGTTCAGGGGATTATACGCCATTAATGCAATGCATATTGCCCTGGGACTTTTATTTTTCAAATCATTTTTTTCGTCGAATATATCGTTTCGTTTGATGTCTGTGGAGGAATTTTTTTTTTATCGTTATTTTACATCGCTTCGACTCGGTTAGGGTATACTGCGATGATGATCAAGACTTTAAATGGTCAGATCGCACCATTCTGCCCGGCCGGGATTTGAACTCGGAACCTTTCGCATGTGAGGCAACGAACTTACCCACTGCGCCAAGCCACCGGGCTTGTGTCGAGGAAATGAAGTTGTTTGAATTGGGCAGTTTTTTTAAGTTGAAAGTATTTCTATTGACAAGATGAGAACAAATTTAACGCAACGATTTAAATAAATAACAAATAACATGGCCGTAAGAAATTCCTGTGGCCTGGAGTAAATTTATTCCACAATTAGACAGTTTTAGAATAATACTTCATAATTAGTGGTATTATTGGCAAATAATAATGAAACATTGATACAGCACGTTTTTTGGAGAAATACCTTCGATGAACTTTCGATCAAAGTTGATCGGTAGATTATTTTTATTTATTTCAATGCTTAACTGAGGATTTTCTTAAATGGGTTTGGCGCAACCGGGCCACCATTTGATAATGTATTTTCTCTAATAATGTTTCTTTTTTATCTTTGTATTTTTCGAGAATATTGATGGGGAGAGATATATAATTTTTTTTATACGTGTGATCAACACAATTTGTTATGAAAAATTACCTGATTGTTTGGAGATGTTCCATCCTTATCTATAGCATTCACCTGAGTGACCACGGTACCGATAGGCTCTCCCTCGAGAACAGTCTCCTGTTCTCCTTCAGTGAATAATGGTATCTCGTCGTTGACATCCTCTAAGACAATAGAAACTGTCGCCTCAGACGCCAGTTGTTGAGCACCGTTATTCTGTGCGATAAAACAGTAAACAAATATGTTAGTCGGAGAGTAAATATTTGAACGTGCAGGGTCGTTGTGAGGATTATGGGAGAGCAAATATCCTGGAGATGTTGGTGTGCTCCTCGGAGAATCAACAGATGTAAAAACTGCTCTTTCATACGAAAGGATGAACCAATTATGGACTATTCCACTTCAATAATGGGGATAAATTGAATTACATTCTGAACCGGATGTGGATAGAATTCAGCAGTGGAATTTTTATCAGTTTCAATCAACGTTGGGAATAAACGTCAATTAAATTTTACAAAATTGGAAGAGGTAACGAGTTCTCTGTTCGTACCAATTTATACGTTTGAACTCCAATTACCGATTGTGGGAAAAATTCAGCGATTTGAGAGATTTTGATGGTCACATGAAATTCAGTGGAAGCTGATGATAATGGGGAAGTGAAGGGGTTAAATCAATATTTCGATTTTTCATATCTTGATGAATATTGTAGCAGCTTTGTAATGAGGCTTTTTAGGAGAAAATGTCAACAGAAAATTTTGATTGGGGATTGGTCGGATATAACAAATGTCTTTTTACATTTCCCTCGGCTAAATTGATGTATTTTATTATACTGCTACATTTTTAACAGAAGGTTCACTCCGGGAAATTTGTTTTTCGTTTTTCGGGTAAAAAAAGAATTTTCCGCGTGATTTTTCTTTAGGAATCCGATTTTGTAGGTCAACTTTGCCTGCGCACGCTAAATATTAGAGATTAAATTTGTTTTGAATCGAAAAATGGGCTTAAAAAAATCTACAACGTAGTTTTTTTTTTAAATAGTTGTTTGAATATGATCACAAATTTTCGTTTCTTATTTATGAACAATGCGGAAGATACAGTTTTAAGTTTATTGGTCAACCAATGAAAGTTATTATTTTCATTGGATTGATTATGATCTCGAAATTTTTTATGAGCATCAACTAGAATGAGTGAATTCCCATAGAGTAATAAAAGACTAGATGTCTGAGGACCAATAAACATAGAGTTAACATCAATAAATGAAGTTTATACATAATAGTTAGACATTTTTTTTTCTCGAGATATTCATGACTTGCGCTGAATTCTGCAGTACAAATTCAATTTCAATTAATTCATTTTTCAAATCGAATTTCCTCAATTGAGAACAATACTCATAACTGTAAAATATTACTTTCCCCCTTCGTCTTAACATTAAAGAAGGGAACAAATTAAAAATTCAACGAGTAAAAGGCAAGAATTTTTGATTTCCTTAAAAAAAATTGATTTCATCTCTTCATTTTCGTTCTTTCTCCATAGGACATGTATAGAACATACTAGAAACTGATACAATAATTAAATAGCAACATATCATTGAAAATCAAAGCCTTTTTCCTTCAAAATGTCTTGATTTGGGCTGAATTTTTCAGTAAAAATTAAATTTTAATTAATTAATTTTTCAAACCGAATTCCTTCAATTAAGAATAATACTCATAACTGTAGAATATTACTCTCCCCGTTCGTCTTAACAATAAAGAAGGGAACAAATTAAAAATTCTTGCCTTTTACTCTTTGAATTTTTAATTTTCTTAAAAAAAATTGATTTCATCGTTTCATTTTCGTTCTCTCTCCATAGGACACGCATAGAATAGTGAAGTACCATTAAAAATGAAATTTCTTTGATAACTGATTTTCAGTAAATAAAAACATCAAAAGACTTTTTCCCTCAAAATCCTTCGATTTGGGCTGAACTTTTCGAATCGAATTCCTTTAACGGAGAATAATACCCATAACTTTGGAATATTACTCTCCCCCATCGCCTTAACTCAAAGCATGGAACGAGCTGAAAATGCAACGAGAAAAAGAAAAGAATTTTCAATCATCTTGATAAAAAATTCCTTTCATCTTTTCATCTCCTCTCCCTCCCCGAAATAAACTCAAACTTACCTCCACACGTATCGTCAAATTGTACTCCTTTATGCTCTCATAATCCAGTGGATGATTAACTTTTATATCAGCCCACGTAACATTATCCCTGGATAAAGTTTCCGATCGTTGTTGCAGATAGAACGTATGAAACTTGTTGGTCTGTGCAGTGGACCCCGGCATTAAGTGGTAAAATACCGTGGGATTATTTTCGATTCCCGAGCTGTGGGGGCATACGAAAAACCATATAAGTCACAAGCACCTGGTGTGTGGCCCAATAATCTCTCGTTTTCCACTCAATACTTTGTTGGGCCCTCAAAAAAAAAACGAAAAGAAAAAAAAAGTACGGAAACAGAAACGAGAACGAAAATTTCCCCTAGGGTATTCAGGTTATACCGTACAAAACTATGAGTATCATAACGGCTTTAACGAAAGATTCCATGCGAAACACGTCATAATGAAAAACTTATTTTACCAAAAAATCCTTCTAGTAATAATATAATAATGGATAACACATCTAATTTAATGAATTTACCTAGCGCACACGTCGCAACTCACTACTAAATTTATTTAATCAACTTTTTTCCCTTTAAACTCCTTCAAATTCCCCATTAATAATCATTTTAGACAAAAAACCTTCAATATCATTAAAACTGCCTCCATATCCTCTCGTTGTCGTTTCTTTCCTCGTTAATAGCTGTATTCTCTCCCACAGCACTCATAATCATCATACTACAACTCGTCGTGACTCTAGAAGTGAAATCTCTCATCTACCTAATTCATAAAAATAACTCGCAGGCGGCATGATCACTTAATCAATCCAATGCGTGTTCTATCCTCACCCACTACTCAATCCCACCATTTCATCCTTCAAATGAACCGATTCCCCCATATTTCCTCCACCGTATGCACGTGAAATTCCATAACTCCCATTTCAGTGTATCCCAGCGTATTATTCCATTAAAAATCATTGGAATTTATTCACTCTGTATTGATTAAAAAATAAAAACCGAACACGACGCACGACGAACGCTGTTACCCCCTCCATTCGTCAATTAACTAATTCCCTTATATCTTTATTTATTCTATCAATTTTGTCACCGATTTTGATTGAATCACTTGCCGCGAAAAACGAAATACAGGGAATTCATGGAATATGCACTCAGCTGTTATTTATTTATCCTGCAAACGTTCGGCGGACGTTCATGTTCGGCATGTAACCGACCGTGTTAAAATGCTTTCGTGTTTAAGTACATGTGTCAATCGTGTGTGATGTTAGTCGCTCAAGCGTGATATCACCGGTATGACTTATGCATTTGTGCGCGTACGTGTGTACATCTATCGTAAATATATATATTGATATATATCTACTGAAATTCATTAATATTATCAAGTATCAGTGGACTTTCCCTAGCTCTCACCATCCGTAGCCCGGGGGGCGCGATCAAGCGGAGGGGAATGCTTCCCCCACTGCGCGTGTGACTTCATGCGCGAGGGGGGAAGCCTCGCTGCGTTACAGCGTTCTCGCTTCGATCATCCCGTTCCCTCCCTCGCGTGGGCACGCCCCCTGCGCGCATGGAAGTGGTAATCCCTAGCTCATCGTTCTCGGACTTCCAAGCCCCGAATACCGAAAGCTGGGGAAAGTCCACTGTTATATATATTCACGTGGAAATAAGCGGAGGTGGAGAAGTTCCCTTGGCTAGTCAGAATTCATTATTCTCAACGGGATATTCAGTACGGAGGACAGATGAGAAAAAACCATAGCCCCACAGGTTTATTTTCGAACGTCTTGTTCTGTGCTTCGGAAAAATGAAATATTTTTTTATATTAAGTTGTCTGTGCCGCGAGGTTGTGATTGCACGGAGTTAATTTCACGTGTGTTTCATAGTCTCTCGTGCGCGTGATATTAATAGGCATCTCGTGACTGTCCTTTACTCAACCCCACTAATTATTGAAGGATACATGTGGCGCAGGGGAAGAAATTCTCAAAAATTAAGAATTTTACAGTTCATTCCAACCGAAAGCCCGAGAAATTTTATTTTTAATTGAACAAAAAATGACTCGTATTGCCCCTGAGTTTTCGAAATATGGGAACTACTGGGGTAATACGGTTTTTTTTGTTTTAAGTAAGAAAAAATTTTGGCTTTGTGATGGAAATTTTCGAAAATTTCTCCCCTATTTGTTTTTTATTTCCTTTTTCATATTTGAAATGTGTTCTTTTTCATTTTTCGTGTTTAATACTCGTGTGAAGGTGTTTGGGTCTGAGTAGTGTATTTATTAAAAATATTGCTCGTCCGGAAATCCCTATCAATGAATTCCATCCGGATTATTTCATTTTTCTCCTGCAAACTCATTAATTTCACATCAATATATAAGATTGAATTTCACAGCTATATCAATTCCCGGGAGAATTACGACAACGCGGACGTGTACTTTAGCTCATCCTATCATCTATTTTTTTTTCTGATAATAATTATGGTAAAAATAATGATGCTGGTTGAACAATTCACATTCGCGAATGAAAAAATCTCTCTCGGTTTCTAATTATTTCAATGTAATTAAACTCTTTTAATTTTTTTCATTAAACTCTACGTAAACCAACTACGGCCTTCGAAGACACTAAACTCAACGCAATTTAAGCAACTGACGAAACATGCCCAAAAATCAATTACGGCATTCAAAATATATGGTCGACGTTCTATTACTTGATGCAAGTTCTCTGCAAAAGGGTAGTAAAATGGATAACAAACGTATAGGTAATCTTTTCAACGTAGGAATAAGAAAAAATAATCAATTTGGATGGAATAGAAACATTTGGAAATTCTTCATGATGATAATCTCGAGGCATTGACTAAATAAAATGATAAAGGATTACACTGTTAAAAAAATTGTAATTTCAGGGACAGTTGTAACATTGAGTTCAATTAAGAGAAAAAAAGAATAATTTAATTTCCAATTTTAGTGAAAATTTAGTGAAATTTCAAATTCCAGAGCAACAAAAAGACGAGAATTCCCTAAACAACGTCAAATTTCCAATTAATTGACAATCAAGAATACATTGAGCTGAATTTTTCTAATAATTGTTAATTTTCATGGAATAAATAAACTAAAAATGATTTTTCCAGAAAATTTCCATTTTACAATTTCGAAAATCCCTGAAATTTCAGTAGAACTAAAAATTTTCAACAGTGCATCCGCAACTGATGATTGGACAGCAAATCATGAAAATAATACAATGAATCAATGACGTAAATGAAGTAAAATAAACAGGGTAATTCACTCGCATCAATTTCTCACTTGGCTACTACGTCCTTGCGGCATTCTTTCGCAACAGTATATCATTAATTATTTAATAAAACCGTAAACTCCCGGACGAACGGCACAAAGGATCGGCAGGCAGCACGCGTGAGAATAATTAATCAATTTGAATAAAGAAAAATAAAGAGTGATAAATGACATTGATAAAGAGTCAACTCAACGAAACCATGAAAAGAACGAAAATACTCTCTCAATTTTGAAAGATGCCAGTAATTACGTCAACGTAACTGAACCAAATAATTATTTTCAATTCTTGTAATTCATTGTTTTCATAAAAATTGGTATCAAAAGTTTCAAAAAATCAACGGGGATTCTCAGGAAGCATCTATTTCGAAGCATGCCCAAAAAATGTTTACGGCACACATATGTATTCGAACTAATGGGTCTCTGTATATATAATTAAACAAATTAATATACTTTGCGATCCGTCCGGCGCGCCACGAAAACATTATAATCTAGTTCATATGATAATTCTCAGCCTTTCAACAAATTTATTTTATTTACTGATAACTATTATTTTCATGTAATATATTTTTATTACTGTTTCGTCTTTTCAAAAAACGTGAGCAGGCGGTATAAAAGTCTCATGTCATCGCGAGGGAACGTAGTGACTGCTCACGTCGACGTTTCACTTACATCACATTAATTAATGAATAAATTAATTATTGAAAAACCGTCACGAGGAAAAATCAATGGACGTTCATCAAGAATGTTGAAATATTGAATAGTACAATGTAAAAATCTTATGTAAAAATACAACAAGAATTTATTCATCAAGTGGAAAAGCCACTGGGGCTTGATATTTCAATAATAAAGTAATTTCTCGAGACATAGATAATTCCTTGAATATAATTAAACGTAGAAAATCGTGAATAACAAAAACATCGAGGCGAGTCTTCGTGAACAGCCACACACCGATAAAGACGTGCATCGAAGTGGTAATTTGTGATGTTTCTTTCATAAACTTTATCATTATCTGTTTCATGTGCGTTGTGGTGTGTCAATGATCTGTTAGTGATTCGTTATGTTCGTGTTATGTCGGTGATTGAGTGACAAAAGTCAAATTTAATGAACGTAAAAATGAAAAAGAAAGGTTACTAACGAACATAAATATTGAATAGTGTTTGACATAATGATAAATCAAATTAAGGAAAATAAAAAACAAAGTGGAATCATCGTGAGGGGTGAAACATTCAGAATTATGCAAGAATATTTATTCTTTGAGTGACAAAGTTCAATTTCTCGACTTGTTCATCAAAATTCACTCTCGATCCAGAAATTGAAATTCTTAAACTGAAAAAATATTACTCTTGAGTGATCATAGGTTTTGACAATAAAATACTCTCGATAATTGAGTGCTTTCCATCCCCACACACAGAGAAATGATTTATCTGAATAAAGGCTTCCTTAATGTTTTATTTCGAAAGATAAATTTTGTTTTTTAAATGAACGCATGAATAGAAAATGCCGAAGAAAGTGTTCAATTTGATTCAAAAGCCTCATTTCTCTGATTCTATGATGTAAAGTATACATGTAAAGTGTAATATTATTGATAAATAATAATGTAAAATGTGTGGGTTTCGTACACAATATCAATTAACGTGCACAAGAACAATACTGCCACGAGATTTTTGCGTGCAGGGCGGGTTCGTGCAGCCGCACGGAGCATTAACAGTGTGACAGACCTGGCTTTAACAGACACAACTTTAGCCCCAACGGCCATGTTCTCTTTACAGTAGATCGGGCCATACACTACGTGGTCCCATACGGGCGGATTATTAGCACGGTCCACAACGTCAATCTGAACCTCCACGGTTCGCGACAAGGGCGGATAGCCCTTGTCTTGTGCCATCGCCTCCAGCTTGTATGTCTCGCGCTACACCACATACGTATAACAAATGGAAAAAGAAAAAAGAACGTCGTTAGTCTTGTCTAGTGCTCGTGACAGATTCTTAAAAACAAACTCATGGGAGTTGGTGGTTGGTGAATTTTTGTGGATTTTTTTTTGTTTTAAAATTTCATTTTTAACTTTGAGAGAAATTAAATTCGCCTGATTGAAGGTTAATTTAAGCTTTGGTGTTTTAATTGAGACATTTTTTTTGCTCTCTCTGAGGTGATTTTTTTTTCTTTTCTTCTCGGCAAAAATGAAGGAATTAAAGTATAATGGAAATCATAAATGAAAAATAAAGCGCATCGATCGTTCTCTCGCTCGTGTGAGGACGGAGGCAGCAGCTGGAGGCTGGAGGAGGGACGCCAGGACGTCCCGATCGACGATCGTAGGCACCGTGGCTCTCGTGGCAACCTGTATATCACACCTAGGAAGTGTCAGTGTTTTTTATGGCACGTTAGTATTTATTTTTCTCTCCCTCCTTTTTTTGTTCGTTAGCAACTCTAGATTGTCGCTGCATTTTCGTCGGTATTTAACGATCGTCTACCAACGATCTACATGTGGGCACTATCCTAAACGCCTTTTTACTAGTTTTTATTTTAATTTTACCCTGTAAAAATCACTCGATGATTCCCCGGGTTTTTACTGCCCTTTGGAATCATGACTCTGTCGAATTCCCACAAAGTCACGACGATTATCATTAGGAAATTATAAATTATCGTACGACGATTGCAGTGTGCACGTTAACGTTGTAAATTATAAGATATAATTATAAGTAAGTCAACACAATTGGTGTTGAGGAGCCAAAGGACGCGTCATAATTTTTCTTTCTCCACTTGTGGCTTACTGAGACGATGACTTTTTGCCACTCGTGGGGAAACAATAATTATGAGCTTTTGTTAAACAGTTTCATCACTGAATTAATGAGTTAAATTATAATGGGCGAGCTTTGCTGGGCGCACCCACACGCCGCGCTTAACCATACGTGCTTTTATATTGACAAATAAACTGGTAATACTCAATCATTTCTCTTTCGTCGGAGTTATCAAGTGTTTGAATGGAGCTGTTGGATTGAGGAGAATTGAAAAGAACGAGAGACAGGTGGAAAGTGAGTGATAGATGTTTAGTTGAATTTTCATCCAGTGTTCGGTGTTTCAGGGTTAAGGGGAAGACAGTGTGAGACAGATTTGTGGGAAAGACGTGAGAATTACTGTGATTGTTTCGATTTATTGAGATTCGTGTTTTATTGGAAATTAAAAACTGGAAGAATAGTTGGTAAATTAGAATTTTTTTTTGTTGGTTTATTGGAGAATTCATTTTCGAATTGAGAATTCTTGGGTTGAGAAGGTGATCATATTCTCATTGGAAAAATAGGGAAATTTCTTCTAAAAATTGAAGAATGATCGAATACTTTTTATTGTTCAAGGTTTGTTGTTGTTATATTTCGATAATTATTGGGTTCTCCCAATAATTAGGCTGTTTTTTTATTATTTAGGGGAAGACCACACTGAAATTTAAAAATCGCTAGTGCCTTTATCTATCGTACTGATGAGTTTATAATAATATCATAATATGTCCACAAACATATTTAAATAAACTTTTTTGGAAATTTCTATTTTTCGAGTTTTTGATTTTTTTTCTCAAAATTAGTGAGCTTTAGAATGTAAGAAATTAGTAATATTTAACAACTATATTATGAATCATTAAAGTGGGGATTTTGTCAGAATTTTCAAATTATTTATTCATGATATAATGAGAAAATTGATTTAAAAAATCGGAGAAAATTCATACTTCAATTATTCACTATGTAATTAAATTCGAACAATTTTCTGGATTTTTCATCTGCAGCAATTTCGAGAAAAAAAAATCCAAAAATCCAGAAAATGAAGATTTTCGAAAAACCTCATTCAGTTATATTTAAACACATATTTTGCATTTGTAAACTAAAATTCGAGTCAATCGATTAAGAATTGCACCGTGAAGTCACTTGTGGAGATTCTATAAATGAAAAAACTCAACACTTAATTAAATTTTTTTTCACATCAAAACTGACGTAAGAAACTCATCAGCACGACGAATGAAGGCCCCTGAGGTTTTAAAATTTCAGTGCGGTCTCCCTTTTAACACAACTTTTACTGATATTTCTGAAAACATTAATTGAAGCTCCTAATTGAATCAAGATGATGTGATTAGATGTAATTTTCTTTGATAGACTGACAAACAATTACATTTTCCATTGATTTTCATCGTTTTTTAGCAATGGAAATATTGAATAGAATTTTTTTTACAGATTTTCATTTTTCTACAAACATTCCGTCGTATAAAATGTCCGGGTGTTTTCTACTCCATTTTTTTTCTCTTGATAAACAAAAAATCAAGCGAGAAAAAAAATTTCAAACGACCAATTTTTTTCCGAGCAAGGTCAATAGAATGACGCGAAAAAGATGAAAATCAATAAATTCTCAAAGTAAAATATTTACTATTCACTATTTTTTTAGAAAAAAACAAACACAGTAAAGCTGCCTAATGGTTCAATACAATCGGGGAAAAATATAGAGAATCTTCAATTACATTTTTGTTACTTGGCCGAAAAAAAATTTCTAGCTCATGTTATTTCAGTCATATTCCTCAAAAAAATTTCTTTCGGCCTAGTGACAAAAAATACTATTGTGACTGCTGCTACGTTCACCTCGTGCTGAAGTAATATATTATATCATCAGGCGATAAAAGTACTATCTGATGAATGTGACTTTATTACAATTACATGAGTCAGATAATTCTTTTATCGCCGTGTGACATACAATATTTTACGACTCGATCTAACCGAGCGAAGCGAGGTTCAAATCGCGGTTTTTCAGGCCTCGTATTATAATAGTACATTATGTCATCAGGCGATAAAAGTATTACCTGACAAATGCTATTTTATAATACTTTTATCATCATGTGACACACTAGTAGATTATGTCACAAGGCAAAGGTTTGTGAATCGTGTGAAGTTTGCAGCACGAGGCGTTGGTAAGTCCGAGACGAAGCTCGTCTCACAGTCCGAGAGTATGGAGTGGCGCCCCCCTTCCCCCCCACTGACGAAAAACCAAATATACAACAAAAAAAATTGTACATTTTGTCAAGTTGAAAAAAATCACAAGAAAAATCTAGCACTTTCATAAAAAAAATCGACTGAATTTCTATTGAAAATCTATGAGTCTATTGCAGTTCGGTGAATATTCTATAAAATAATGCTATTGGTTCTTCGCGTCATTTCTATTAAAGATTATCCAACGACCATGTCACATTTAAAAAAACAATTCTAATCAAAAATTGAAAAAATGGAACATTATGTCATCAGGCGATAAAAGTATTATTACCGCATAATGTATTATGATCGTTGGATAATACTTTTATCGGCGTGTGTCATGAAATATTATTCGACACACGTAAGACGGGAATTTTCATCTCGTGTGATTGGCAGTCTCGGCTGTGCCCTTCCCGCCAACTTCACACTCCTGAAAACCCCGTCTCCCTCATATCGAGCTATACTACTTCCTCCGTTCCCAACCACCTACTCTCCTTCGTTAAAAAAAAATCTCGAGAGATCCCCACCATTCGCAATTCCCAATCACCATCCTCAATTCGTGAATGAATATTCCCGTGTAATGTTAATCCAATTTTGTCACAATGTCTCCACAAAATTAACCAGAGAAAAAAGAATCAGATAAGAGATAGAGAGCACTGCATGGCGCGGCACGGCATGTCTCTTGGTCTTGATCATGTCGTGGCATACAAACCTGGCTTTCACCGACGTCACTACAGTACCCACTGTGACATTTTCTTTGATGTGAATGGGGCCGTATACATGCTCATCCCACAGAGGAGGTTTATTGTTTCTGTCTACGACGTCTAACTCAACGTCCACGTCAGCGGACAAGACTTCAGTCCCTTTGTCAGAGGCCCGCACCTTCAGGCGATACCTGTCTCGCTATTGGCAAAACATGGGCCGTCAAGTTACAGGACAATTTTCAGGGCCATTTTTTTAAAAATTGTTGTTGATGTTTTGTGGCTGTTGTTGTTGTTCTTTTTTTTTTTAATAGCGAATTATCATTCCGAGACATTGCGGAAGTTCTTTTGGCATTGCAGACAAAGGCCGTATCTACACGCGATAATGTACAATTATTGAATCGGCATTTGACATTGATCGCGACAAATTTTTTTTATCAAGATATCAGTGAATTATTTGCTATTGAAATAAAGACGCAAGCCGAAGTCTGGTAGGTATCCTCGCGAGGGACTTTCATTGTATTTTATTAAAATCCCGGCGATTGACGAGCCAGATTTCGCTTAGCTCTGGAACACTCAAATATCAGTGGCATTATGTTTCATGAAATTTAATTAACAATTACAACAAACAAAGGTTTTACAGTGAACGCCGCAGTACTGGTTTGGCGGCGGTAGGAGAGAATTGTAAAAATAATAATAATATATATAATGAATTCGATATATATGGTTATATATCGGGTGTACAAGACGGCAAATATTACTGGTGCTGCTACATATATTGTCAATAATTATAGCAATAAAATATTATTTGGTTTTGTGCTGCATTGCAAATAAATTACAACACTACTGTACAAGTATATCATGTTATGTATATTGTTTGAGATTTTTTTTTCGTCATTGTATATGATGATTTATCATATATTTCGTTGATGTATGGTACACAGGCTACGGCACGATGGATACCTACGCAGCTCGGGCTGAGCGTTGTGAGACAAAACGGCAGTAGTAAAATGTTAAAACCAAAAAAGAAAAAAAAAGAACAAAAACGTAACTAAAATCATAAAAATCAATTAAACTTAATATCAGAATAAATTACTTAAATTTTTGTACTGTTAAAGTAAGTGAAAATTATTTGTAGAATATCATTCGAGTGACATTCAACCGTTTTTTGTATATACTGGGCGACAAGAGCAATCAACAAAACGCACAAAAACATACGAATGAAAAGGAGAAAAACAGAGCAAAAATATTGAAAAAAAATTGACATCCAAACGAGCACGTTTTCAACAGAAAAGGGTAATTTACAGAACGTTAAGAGAAGCAGTACTCCGAATAATTGGAAACGTAGAAATAAAAAAAAGTAGCGAAGAGGAACTAAATAATTGAAACGAATGAGAGTAACAGAAAGTGGGGGAAAAAAATCAGGGATAAAACGCACTTGATGCACAGCATATATAAATGCGGAAATGTTCTGCTCTCAATGAAAAGTAGAACTGAATAAACGAATTAATAGTGAAAAAGAAGAGTTTCCTACTTACTGGAGCACAGCCCTTTTTTAGTATTTAATCGTTAATTTTTGTTCATCATGAAAATCCGAAGAAAGAAAATGGTGCAATAAAAGACAAACATAAACAATAAATGAGACGAAATTAGTATGATTTTTTTCATCTTGTTTTCATTTTTTTCATACGAAATAAATGCAGGCAACGGCATGCAAGCAGAATGCGTTAAAAAGAGGTTTTTCATTGATAAAATAAATTGGTAGGGGTTGGAAATAATGGTTTGGGTGGGGGGTGGGTAGAAGGCATTTGAATTGGATTTCAGTATAAATTTAGTATCCAACTTGTGGAGTTAGGAGGGAGAGATATCAACTGTTTGATTTGACTGTCGTTGAAATGACGTTGTAAAAAACCCTTATTAAAATAAAACCGCTGTGGCACTCAACTATCGAATTTCCATGTCCCGTATGCTGTATTTTCACATCGATTGTTTGTTACATTGAGTCTGTATCGTGACAACAACGCATATACAACGGTATGCCGCCCCAATCACAGAAGAAAAAATGTCACACCACGGAGTCCGTTTAGTTAAACTCATTGTCATGTTCAATATCTCATTTCAGTTGCTTATTCATTAACTTTTCTGCTAATTTTCTTAATAACTAGACCCGCGGTGCACACAATACAGTATCACAAAGGAATCGTCGTTTATACTTCATTGTTGATAATACCGAATCTAGGTTGCAATATGAGAAGTTGTGCCAGAAGGAAGAAAAGAAGAAGATAGATATTAATTAGACAGCTATGAAGACAGTGTTATGACGCTAGAGTGGGAGAAACGAATGAGTGAGTGAAGAATAACAAGATGAGAAGGAGAATTTGACAGTTCAAATTTTGCGAGGAACCCCTCGTGAATGAAGAATCCGGAAGATTGTGAGATTGAGAAAAGGGACGTTAGAGACTAGACGGAGAATGCAAGATAGATACTCCTTGTTTACCAAGGGACAATTAGTTAGATCAGTGGGGACAGCTTTTCTAGTCTGAGAGTGTGAGTGATAAATAACGAGCGGGAGGAGCGAGAGAGCGCGATCCTTTTTCCTGTAAAGGATTCAAAAAACACATTCATCATCAATTAAATTGCAAGCATGTTTCAAGAAAAATAAATTCGTAATCTCTGTTCTTTAAGATTTTAGGTTAATTTGCGTTTGTTTTTTTTTTAGATTGTCTGATGCACCACAAAATGCGTAGACGCTGAAGTACACCGTACGTGGGTCACTAAAATTCTGGTTTCCCACCTGCTCCTGGAAGTTTAAAAAACATCACTTCCCTTTTAAAAAACAACATTCTCATTAGTAGATTTTTCAGCTTCATCAAGACTAACAAAAGATGTAAATTCAATCAAAAGTAATCAGAAAACAAAGAGTAAAACAAGTTTAATTATTGGTTTATATTATCTCCAGTTTAATCCTTTTAGGCGTTAGTTTTATTATTATTAATTATTGTTATTAGTTAGATGGTTTTTTTAAATATTTAAGGGGACAATTGGGGTGGATGACAAACAAAGTAGATTAATTAGACAAAGAGTGCACACGCAATCGATGCGTTAGGCTCCTAAAATCACGTTAGCCCCAGCCACAGTCTTATTGTAAAGAAAAAACAAACCGACCGATAAATGAAAAACTAAAAATCTAATCAGAAATTTCAACAGGAATTTTCCTCATTATCAAGACTCACCGACAATCGAGTGATTGGAAATGGAATATCTGTTGTTTCAATATATTTCTAGAGGATTGATGATTTTATAACTCGAGGCTCACTCCATATGAGCATTTCAAACTCAAATATAATCATTATTTAATCAGAGTGGAAGACAGAGAAAGAGAGTGTGTGTTCTTTTCAAAAAATATATATATATATTAGCCCGAATTGGTCGATCGATTCAGGTACGTGAAGCATTTGAGGAATTCAGGCAGTAGCTAAGTATATTTACCATAGTGAACACATTGTGCATATCAATGGGAATTAAAAATTCTATACAAGTGCCGTAAAAACGTAACTCATTTATCAGTGAATGAGAAATAATGAATATCGATTTTTAAACGATATATTAGTATACAAAGTCTGTCTTGTTTTTCATTTTCACCTCCCGAATTATCATTTAGCAGTAAAAAAAAATCAATTAATTCGTGTTGTTAACGGAAATATTTAAACGTCGGCAGAAGGTGTACACTCAAGTTTATAAATATAATCTACGCAATCTAGGCGATTCTGGAATGCGATTAGCGTGTTGTTATTGTTGGATTGTTTAACAACTTAGGTAAATGACGATTAAAGCGTGATCAGAGTAGCCAATAGAGAAGTTATATTACATTATGTACAAGAGTCTCATATCAAGCTTTGTTTTTTGTTGATGATTAAATACATTTGTATTGTTTTTACAAAAGCGCCAACGCTCACGTATTCCAGATATCGACATTGACGATACTGCTAAGAGGTCTTTATGATAGATTTTTGTATAGCATGTTAATAAAGACGAGGAAAAACGATTGTGAAAAATGTGATACTCACGTCTAATGGCTTCTTCAATATTATCCAACCGGATTCCGGTTGGATTTCAAAGTATTCAAGATCCTGTCGATTGTTTGGTGAACTTAGGGAGTATATTATTGCACCATTATTGTCGGCATCCTCGTCAGATGCTGATACCCTGAGTATATTGGTGCCAATACTGGCGTCTTGCTTGACATTCTCGACGTATTTCTGAGGAGAATGAGTTTTTAATTACTTTACGAGCTGGGGGCAGTGGGCAGATTCAAGCTAGCGGGGTAATATAAATACAATTGAGCTCGGAAGGCAGGTAATGATTGCAAATTGTTTGGTGGTCAATGGTAACTCAATACCAAAGGTCCGTCGATGAAATTCGAATATACGATGGCTGTCATAATTACCCGTCCCTTCCTCTATGACTGAGTAAATGAACGACTTGAATTAAAAGAAGAAATGAATTTCTTCATCATGAAGGTCTACGGCGGAGTCAATGAAGGAACACCTCATATCCGTTAGAAATGATCAATCTGATGTAATAAGGAAGGACTACAGGAATAGTGCACTAGGAATACTTCCACGACTTGGATGATACGTGTTTTAGTGCCGAAATAGTTCGTCGTACCTTTGGAGATATTCGAATTCTCAGGGTGTACCAATCATTACTAAACCCTTTTAAAGATGGCTTTGAATACTAGAAGTGAAATAAAGGACCCTTCCCCGCTAACTATATCTGACTGGGCAATGGAAATTGCTTACTTGACGATCGAAGAGAGGCGGATTGTCGTTGACATCTGTAATTTCAACCGTGAATGAACATACGCCCTCGAGCGATGGCTCACCCTGATCGGTTGCTTTCACTGTCACTGATACGAATTTGCCGTCGTCTCCTTCTCGATCAAATACCTGGACAATGAAGATAATTAGTATTGGGGGCTTTTGGGGTATGGGAGGGGCTGGATGGATTTGGGTGATTTTCAGGCAAAATTAGAAGATCATCCAAATCAACAATTACAAAGTTTCCATTTGGAAGCAAAAAGGATCTAATATCACACTGATAGAAGCATTTAGTTGCTGTTAACGAGGCTTCTTAACTATTACCACGATTTGTTAACTATAGGTAACTATTACTTATTAGTTATTGTTAATGATTCGTTAATAGCTACCGAATCGTGTTAATGGTTAAGAACACGCATAAAAAAATTAAATAGAAAATCTAGCGAATTTGCTAGAAAATTCTATTGGAATTCTATTTAGAAATTCTATTGCCGAAATTCAGATTTCAGATTTCAGAAATGTTTTTCAGATTTCAAACGTCAGAAACGCACGCGGCGCTCACGGCGTTTCAGAAACGTTTTTTTCAGATTTTAATTCGGATTTTTTTTTATTCGACTGGTTTTGTCTTTTCTTACCTCGATTCTATTGGATATTCAATAAGAAACAGTTAATAGATTTCGAATTTCTGTTTGAATTTTTCTCTTAGATTTTTTCTATTACAATTATTGGACACAAATTTTCTAAGTTTTTTTCGCTGGATTTGGTTTTGTTTTCCATTGCAGAGTCCGAGTGGAAAAAACTTGGAAAATTGGTGCCCAAGCATTCTTATAAGAAAAAAATTCAAACAGAAATTTGAAATCTATTGACTTTTCGTTATCGAATATCCAACAGAATCAGTGCAAAAAACAAATAGAATATTTGAATAGAATTCTAATAGAAATCCTGTAGAAACCCCATAGAATTCCTATAGAATTCCAACAGAATTTGTTAGCCAATTCGCTAGGTTTTCTATTGGATTTTGTCATACGTGAAGCCTCGTTAATGGCAACTTAATCGCTCCAAATTTTCTATCAGCGCACGAAAATAATGTTTTTAATTAAGAAAATAGCATACAAAGCATTAGAGTATGATTGAAAAATGAATATCTTCTTTGATCATAAATGTTCACTTTGAAACCGGCTACTAATCAATATCATTAGCTTGAGATAGTTAAATAGATGATCATAAAAGTTATCGAAAGAAGAAATTGCCTCCATTCTCTACAACTGAAATGATTTAACAAATTTTTTTGTTCAGAAGTGATTCTTCCCCACGGTGAATGAATCAGTATGTAATCCAGCCGATTGTGAATGAATAATATATCAATGATTTCGGATTGAATCCCATGAAGAATGTCAATGAGTCCATGACTGAGTTTCTATGTTTGACCAGTCAGCTAATTGTGCGATACATTTGTGCGTTGGTGTTCATGAAATATGGCACGACTAATTGTAAAAGTCAAATTACATAATGATGTGTTTGCTTTGTTTTTGGCGTCGAATGCAATATTTTCAGGTAAATAACAGAAACTGCTGTTCATTAATCTCGATGAATTTCAATTCATCACGTCATTACATTGAATAAATAAAACTGCGATGCAGTAATGCAATTGGTTGAAGTTATCGTTGATCAGGTGCTCTCTTTTCGTATCAAATTTGCATACTAAATTGAATGTTGTGGTAAATTTTTATCATTTCTGCAGTGAATAAGATGAAGGGAAATAGAAAAACACTGACAGAATATTTAATCTCGAATGTCAGATGAATATTATTAAATTAGTCAAATATATAAATGATCTTGGATAGAATCCCAGATAATTAAAAAAAAAATTAAGAAAAATTTAATGTCAACAGGGAAAAAATTTTATTTTTAGGGACATTTCACTGGTTTTCGGGACCTATCTGTAATTTTTAGAAATTTATCACCAAATTTCAGTAATAATAATTCTAAAGATCAGCGGCATGACCCTGAAGATGAAAACTTTATATTCTCGCAGATTTTTTCAATAAATGTTCAGTCAACTCGAATGTCTGTCCAACTTAATATGCAATTGCTACATTGAATACGAAAAATTTTTGGTTTGTTGAGAATAGTAGATCTACAATCGAATATTTCGATAACAACTTCACTTTAACTCAAGATCAAAGTATTGGAGAGTACGCGGGTTTAAATAAACACTAGTTTATTAATTAAAATGAGACAAAGATAAAATACAAGGACAAGTGTCAAATCGGGATCAAAAGAATGAATGGAAACAACCGAGAAACAACTGAAAATAAAAGAATGCATGAACAATAGAACGTAATTGTAGAAATTAGAGATTCGTTATAGTATGAAAATTAAGGTAAAAATCTCCAAAACTGATTGACTTTCCTTTCTTCTCCTCATCAGAACAAAAATATATACCTTATTCGTCGAGACTTGGCCGGTTTCTTCATCGACAGTGAATTTCGTTCCCTTCTGATTGGGCTGCTGCACAATGGAGTACTTGACTTGTCCATTGACCCCCTTATCCTCGTCAGTGGCTTGTACTTTGATGACAGGACTGCCATTGGCTGCCCCCTCCTCGACTTTCGGTGAGTAACTGCCGCACTCCTTGAACACCGGCTTATTATCATTAACGTCAGTGATAAAAACAACAACAACAGCTGTACTCGTGTGAATATTCTTCTTTCCATCGGGACAGCAAGCACCATCGTCCATTGCCGTTACATTTAACTCGTACTTATCACGCTCCAGTGATATGTCTGAGCCACGCAGACGAATAACGCCGGTTATCTCCTCGATGACGAACTGCCCGGATTCAGTCGTAGCTCCGACAAAACCAAAGCGCACGTTGTCACCGTCCTTGTCTGAGGCAACAACGGTCGTCACCAAGGTGTTAGCCCCGGCGTTCTCGTCCACGTTTGGCGTGTACACTTGTTGCGAAAATTTTGGCTCCTCGTCGTTTTTGTTTTTCGTGTATATCCGAACTGTTGCTTGGCCAGTCTTCGGGGGAGCACCTGCGTTTATAAATTCATTAGTGGGTTTGAATTCAGATTTGGTAATTTGTAATTTGACTCGTCTTCAGAACCCATTTTTGAGAAATCGGCGGAGGGAGTAGAGCGATATACACTGGTAGAAACATTTGCCGAATTTTCCGGAAAACCACGTTGAATTCGATTTAAAGGGAAAAGTCAATGGAATTTCAAGTTTCTCTGAACATTTAAGTTGAGTCCAAATTTCTTAGCAACAGGAAGACGGAAATTTCACAATTTACATAAATTTTTGAGTGAAAATCAATATTCACTGTTGAATTTCCTTGAATTTTTAAGGAATCGTTTGGAAATTCAGCGGAATATGGAATTCCAGGAGAGATTGCTCTGAATTTTCATTAATTTTCCCGGAATAATTAAACGAAAATTTAGATTTCACACGGTTTTTTCCATGAAATTATGAATTTTCAATGACAAAATTCCTTGAAATTTCAGTCAACATGTGACTTCTTATGAATTTCCTCGACCCTTACCGTAAATTTAAGTGGAAAATTTTTAGCAGTGTATACGGAGAACAAAAAAGTTTTGATTTTCAGGGACAGGTGACTGATTTTCAGTAATTTACCCCGAATTATTGCGGATTCCCATTGATAAATTTACTAGTGAGTTGGAATTCAGATTCATAAATTAATTATTTGATTGATCTTCAAAATTAATACTTAAGAAATATCTGTGAAAACTAGAGCAATACATGTGCGGAGAAAGACAAGTTTTGATTTTCAGGAACATGTCACTGATTTCCAAGAATTTACCCCCAATTATCAGGGATTCGCGATTGTTAAATTCATGGAGTGCAAAATTCTGATATTCAGTGATTTGGTCACTAAGTTTTAGGGACATCATCACTAATTATTAGATGTCACTGATTTTTTAGTAATGTAATTATCGGAGATAGATTTCTAAAAATTAGAGATGAGTTCCTCTAAAACAGGGACATTTTCCTGAAAATTAGTGACGGAATTATGAATTTTTATTCGAGGGCATTCAAGTAGTTTGAAGTGAAAATATCGCAAAAACTTCTCGAATTGCTTAAATTAGTTTAGCGGACTTTTCAATCAATCTTCCTAATCCTCACTGAAAAATTCTACTGAAATTTAAATTTCCATCGATTTTCTCATCAAATTACGAATTTTCAATAATGACTTGTTGAAAAATCCAGAGATGTCTTCAAATTCGGAGAACTATTTCTCATTTCATGCACATAAAAATGAATTCTCAATCAATCCAACATTTGCAAGCGATTAATTTAATATTTGACGTTTCCTCAGATGTCCCCACCTGCCACAACGGTTCTTCCATTGAAAATTTGATCATTCTATTACGTTCGAACAGTTCCAAAATAATGTCCCACATTTCCCATTAAATGCTTCGAAAATGGAGTAAGAGTTCAATCCACAATCAGTCAAAAATACTCTGAATTCTCGTTCATAAATCGCGAAGGCTAAAGATCATTCAAGAGTCCGTAAAAATACTATTTCCGGCGAAACGTCACAAACTCACTGAATACGAAGTCCAATTTCCCCCTTTTTCAAAGAAGCGAATTTCAGTAATACAAATTGTGCTCATTCCTCGGAACACTATTCACAAAATCTATACAACATTTTTCTTTCAAAATTATGCAAAACCTATGACGAAATTTACATGGCAACCGTTTAAATCTGTTGCCCTCAAAGCATTCAAATTCCCTTCATCAACTGGGTTTTGTTTCAATCGCGAAATCCAGGGAACTCGGCCAATTCCATTTTCAGGGTATTTTCACTCGTTTTCAACCCATTAAAAAGATTATCCTCTCATTACGCAATTCAACAGTGGAGAAAATCGAATTCATCGGGCTCTCACTGTTAATCGAGTAGAACTCTACATTCTCTTTATGTATGTTATGAAATGTCCACTGGTATTAATTGAGAATTCCAAAATGCAAACATTCGGAAAATTTTGAATGTTTTTTAACTGATGAATAAAATTCTTCCTTTATGCTAATGTGAATTTGAGACCACCCACAGGAATGATCCATTTGCATAACTTCTATTCAAACTCGAGCTTGTTTGTTATAGCATTTTAAACTGTATTTTAAATATAAACAAATTCGTAACGAAGCGTAAAACGGTTGAAATTGATTTTGACTATTGGTCGGTTTTCAATAAATATCTTGGAATCTAAGGCAAATGGCAAAATTTTTATCATAACCTTTTTTATAGAGCGACTTAAGGACTACAAAAAAGGTCTTTATAAAAATTTCGTTATCTCCCTTACATTCGGAGATATTCGGAATTGACTCGAAACGTTTTACCGCTTCGCTAGTGAAATGTTTTTTTTTAAATTGAATAAAGACGTCGTTAGTTAGAAATGAAATTAGAAGAGTAGCTAGGAAATACGGCAGAGAGAACAAGCTTATTAACTTATGTAATAATCTTTTGTTTAAATTAATGAATCGTTCATTTCACTCTGATAGAGAATTTACTCGGAATCACATGATTATTTATTTCGTATAATTGAAAAATTTCTAGTGGAATAAATATCTGAATTTGTTGATTTCCAGTAAAAAATGTTGTTGAAGTGAATAGAGAAATTTTGAGTGGAGAGCTTTAGTCATTTCTGTGAGTGCGATTGAATTAATTTTTTTTTCATTAACAATATTCTCCATTTTTAACTTCATTTTTTAGGTTTTTTTGTGAATGAACTGTCAGTTTGGAGAAGAATCCCATAAGAGTCTCTGTACAAAGTCAATTTTCATTCTTCTCAATCTTTTGCTCAAATTAATTAATTGTTTATTTTATTCTGATCCATTTATTCCATTTGGAATCACTTGATTCTTTATTTTGTATTATTGAAATATTTCCGTTGGAAAAAATCTGTGGGTGATTAATTTCCGGTAAAAATGTTGGAGAAGTGATTGCGGAAATTTTGAGTGGAGAGCTTTAGTCATTTCTCTGCGATGATTGAATTCATTTTTTATTTACAATATTCTCCATTTTTTTGTTAATGAATTATCAGTTTGAAGATGCATCCTACTAGAGCCTCTGTGTAAGGTAAGTTTTATACAGTTATCTCATTTTTCCGAAGCTTGAATTTACTGCAATAGCTTTGACAAAATATAGCACGAAGTAGTATATGTCGATACAAATGCGACGGGTTTTCCACGAGTGTGAAGTTGCCAATCACACGAGCCGAAAAATCCCGTCGCACATGAGTATATATTTTCTCAGTGATGTTACGTTCAACAAGCGCCAAAATGTTCATCATTAAAAATTCAAAATTTTCCAGAAAAGTCGGAAATTGTAAATCTGATTTCAATTAATCTAAGAAAATTCATAAAAATCAGGAACATTGCGGTAAATATAGTCATGATTCTTCAATTAATTGCAAATTCAGTGGCAATCATTCCTTGTATTTTATAAGTGACCCTCGTCACAAAATTTCAAAGTATATTTAATAATAATTTCATGCCAAAAGGCTTCTATTGTGAAACATCCACCTTGTATGTGATTTGGTCTACAAGACCGTTGAAACTAGATTATTTTGGGAAAATAATTTGAAATTTTAGAGAAATAATTAGTTTAATCTGGTTTCAACGTCACAATGGCTACGACGTTTCAAAATGTTTTAGATGTAAAATTCTGTTCGCCCTTAAATGATCTCTGTATCTCAGGGTAAAATAAAAAGCATTCTATCTATCTATATCATTCATTAGAAAAAATCACCTCATCAGAGAAATTAGAACAGAAATTTTCCAAAAATTATGAGTCGAATTGATCCAGATGTGCAAGTCAAGAGTGTTTGCAAAATAAGAGTGGACGTGAGGAGTTAATCAATTTAACCCACACATAATTATACCTTTGTCCTTAGCAGTAACTACAAACTCGTAGTAAGCATTATTATTATCAGCGTCTAATTGTTTGTTGTTGACAATGAGTCCACTGGAATCCACACTGAAGTGATCGTCTGATACGAGATACTCGATATCGGCATTGCTCCCCGAATCCGCATCAGTGGCTTTGACTTTGAGGATACTGGTGCCCAATGGTATGTCCTCATCCACATTATGAGCCTGATAGTCGGGAAGCTCAAACTTCGGTGCATTGTCGTTAACATCAGACACCCTGATGGTCAGCTAAATTACAAGAGATAATGAGCCCATCATTATCAGTTTCTCTCGAGTTGTTCTTAAATACTCTAATCATATTTTACGTTCAATAACTTTACCTCAACTGACGTTGAAAATCCACCGGAATCTTCGGTGGCCGTTACAACGAGGGTATAAACGTGGGGCTGTCGTACATCCTCAAAGTCCAATTCCTTGGCAAGTTTCACGATGCCAGAAGTTGGTCCAATATTGAAAGTTCCAGCGGCCCCCTGACTCTGCGCTTTCAGGGTGTAACGAATTTCACGATCGGCAAAAGACTTGGCTTTGACGGATATAATACTGCAGGAAACAAGTTGCAGAGTTAACATTTATGGTATTAGACTGGCATTTCATGAGGGACTTTCGGACTTTTTTTCATTCATTATTAGATGAAAGAAAAAACAATGGAGAGGAACCACTATTTCCGGGCGATCGAGACTTGTTCTCTTTGAAATGTTTGGTGGATTCCAGAGATTAAACTGGATATCCGCTGTTATCAGTTTGCAATAGTTTACGGGAAATGAATTTCTCGTAATCTATCACACAACAGTTCAGCATTTTTATTGATTTTCTCAACTTCTGACGCAAAAAAAAAATTTCTTGAGGCAAGAAATCTTCACTTTGTTCTAAAATATTCATGTTGAAGTCATGAACACTTCACCGAATGCTTATATTTTTTGACTCATTATGCGGAATTCGTATCCCAAGCACTTTATCCTTAAGAGAAGTGGTATTTGGCACAAGAAATTGGCTTTTTGATATTACGTCGACATTTCCCTCAGTGTGCTTCATTGTTCTAACAAGATACTGAATACATCGACTTCGAAATACTGAAACATTGTTCTTCTGAAGTTGAGTAAACCGCGTCTTATTCTAAGGAAAATGCATGTCGGAACTGGAAGTCCTAGACACTATCCTAAAGTATTCGTGTTCGAGTAAAGAAGACTACCGAATGCTTACATTGTTTGACTCATGATACGGAATTTGTCTTCCAAGCGATTTACCCTTAAGAGAAGAGATATTTGCCTCAAGAAATTAGTTTTGTGATATTACATGCGCATTTCTCTCAGTGTATTTAATTATTCTAGAAGTCGAGTAAACCGCGCCTTAGTTTAAGGAAACTACATGTCGGAGCTAGACTTCCACAACAATCAATACTGAAACAATAACTCAGTGTCTCATTTTAAGTCATTTTCTCATCTTTTGACACAAAAAGAAATGATTTCTTGAGGCAGGAAATTCTCACTTAATCCTAAAATATGCATGTTGAAGTCATGAACACTTCACCGAATCCTTACATTGTTTGACTATTTATAAGGGATTAGTACCCCAAGCAATTTGTCCTTAAGAGAAGAGATATTTGCCTCAAGAAATTAGCTTTGTGATATTACGTCGGTATTTCTCTCAGTGTGCTTCATTGTTCTAAGAAGATGATGAATACACCGACTTCGAAATACTGAAACATTGTTCTTCTGAAGTTAAGTAAACCGCGTCTTGCTATAACGAGAATGCATTTCAAAGCTAGACTTCCACAACAATTAACACTGAAACAATGACTCAGTGTCTCATTTTTAATCGTTTTCTCATCTTTTGATACGAAAAAAACGATTTCTTGAGGCGAGAAATTTTCACTTTATCCTCTATCTATACCGTATAATGGTAACGGACTCAACTGAAGGCAATGCAAAATTATATTGGAGAATTGAAGGGACGAAGTATTGTAATACTTTAGAAATGTGATGTGCACATATCGAAACACACGACGTTCTCTGTAAGGTCGAGGTACACCAGCTATGCTGACTTTCTCAATAAACCGAAACATTGATTGACTGATTATACAGAACTCGTATTCGAAGCAATTTATCTTTAGGAGAAGAGATATTTGGCCCAAGAAATTAGCTTTGTTATATTACATCGCTATTTCTCTCAGTGTACTTAATTGTTCTACCAAGATGATGAATACACCGACTCCGAGTAAAGCGCGCCTCACTCTAAAGAGAAAGCATGTCAGAGCTAGACTGCCACAACAATCAATACTGAAACAATAACTCAGTGTCTCATTTTTAGTCATTCTCTCATCTTTTGACACAAAAAAACGATTTCTTGAGGCAGGAAATTCTCACTTAATCCTAAAATATTCATATCGAAGTCAAGAACACTTCATTGAATCCTTACATTGTTTGACTCATTATACGAAATTAGTATCTCAAGCAATTTGTCTTTACGAGAAGAGTTATTTGGCCCAAGAAATTACATCGATCCCACAAGATCGATGATGATTTTTGATGATTTGAATTGGCTTTGCGAAATTACATTGGTATTTCTCTCAGTGTACTTAATTGTTCTACCAAGATGATGAATACACCGACTTCGAAATACTGAAACATTGTTCTTCTGAAGTCGAGTAAAGCGCGCCTCACTCTAAAGAGAAAGCATGTCAGAGCTAGACTGCCACAACAATCAATACTGAAACAATAACTCAGTGTCTCATTTTTAGTCATTCTCTCATCTTTTGACACAAAAAAACGATTTCTTGAGGCAGGAAATTCTCACTTAATCCTAAAATATTCATGTCGAAGTCAAGAACACTTCATTGAATCCTTACATTGTTTGACTCATTATACGAAATTAGTATCTCAAGCAATTTGTCTTTACGAGAAGAGTTATTTGGCCCAAGAAATTACATCGATCCCACAAGATCGATGATGATTTTTGACGATTTGAATTGACTTTGCGAAATTACATTGGTATTTCTCTCAGTGTACTTAATTGTTCTACCAAGATGATGAGTACACCGACTTCGAAATACTGAAACATTGTTCATCTGAAGTCGAGTAAAGCGCGCCTCACTCTAAGGAGAAAGCATGTCAGAGCTAGACTGCCACAACAATCAATACTGAAACCATACTAACTCAGTGTCTTTCTTCTGGTTCTCCGGTATCTCAGTTTCATAAGTAGGCAGGTAGAACTGCGGCGCCCGTTTCCCCCCGACAATCGATAAACGTTCCTCCGGAGTTGACTGAAAGTGTTTATCGTCGATCCTTCCATTCTGATCCTCCGCTTTCACATACAGCACATACTCCATGTCCAATTGAAAGACATCAGTGCCCCTGGTACGTACCACACCCGAACGTTCGTCGACCTCAAATCGACCGCCAGCTGTTGGACAATTTAAATTATCAATTCGTTAATGAAGTCGTTCCATCTCATCGTGATTAAATCCAATTGTTTTATCGCATTACAACTCACTTCGATCACGAACAATGAAGTAGTGGATATTGTGATCAGTATCTGGATCTCGTGCCTGCAGAGTGAACACGTGGGTGTTGGGTGATGCATTCAACTGTACCACAGCCTGCATCGGCAGTGGCTTGTTTATGAAGTACGGTGGCTCGTCGTTAATGTCCTTGATGTTGATTATCACACGCTGATTGTCGGTGTCTAGAATTTAAATCATCAGTTGAAATCATATCTGTGATTTCCGGGGACTCGTGATTTAATGTTATTGTGTTAGGCTGTCTGTTACTCAAGCTGAGACTTGTAACCAGTGTTTGCTGCTAATGTGTGTCAACTAATGATGGCTCGATTGGCATGCAGTGTGAGGTATTGATTCGTTGCTACTTACATTGAAGCTCTTTTGTTGCCAAGGAGATTTGTGATTTAAAGGGTTGTGATTTTTTGGAAAGAGAAAATCATGGATTAGTTTTGCATTTCTGTACTTTTTTGGTATAACTGGAGGAGATGCAATCCGAGGTGTTCTGAGATTTTTTATTAGATCGTGAAATTACGTTTTTTGAATTGAATAGTGATTTTTTGAATTGATAGTTTAAAATTTCGTCTTCAGGCGGAGATGTTCTCAAACTTTTAACTTTATTTTTACTTTTGGCTCAGACATTTTGTCCAGTCATATCTTCAATTTTGTTATATTTTTTACATTTTTTTGCATTGAATTTTGATTTTAAAAAATTCGTCTTCTGATTAAAATTTTTTTTTTACATTTTTTGAATTGAATATCGATTTAAAAACATTCATCTTCATATGAAGAAGAAAATATCTTCAAACTTCTCTGTTCTTTTTAATTTTTGGCTCAGACGACCCGTCTAGTTATGCCTCACAGGTTTTAAATTTTTTTTTACATTTTTTGAATTGAATATTGACTTCAAAAAATTCATCTTCGTATGAAGAAAACGATATCTTCAAACGTTTCCATTTATTTTAACTTTTGGCTCAGCCGATCTGCCCAGTTATACCTGAAATTTATTCTAGTCTAAATATATTTTCGCAATTTAGAGATTCAGTGGAATAACGTTATAAGTAGATTACCCAAATTGAGGGCAGACATGCGATGGTGAAATAATTTTGGCGATTTTTGTCATTCAGAAAACGAGAAAAATATTCTCTCCGGAGAAAATTTCCGGTGAGTTATCAGCTAAAAAGCCGATGCCACTGAGGAGTTATTGCTTGTTTCGATAAAACATCAAATTTGATTTATTTCTCGACGATGAATCGAGAGCGTGACATGGAGAACGTAATCCGAAGAATGACATCCACGTCTGGTTCAATTTTTTTGCGCCTCTGTTTGTAACTCAATTTTCGTGAAATGGCACCAGAGTTTTGGGACTTTGGATGTTTCTTATTGGAGTTATCTGAGTGGGATTGATTTCAAAGTGTCGGGGTGGGAGGATAAATTTAGGATTTAGATTGGCGGCCGGATGTCCGTATCTAGGCTGGCTGGATGTAAGTGCCAATCGGTATGACTGCGGGGGTTCGACGGAGTGGTTTGTATTTTATTCGTGTATTTATAGCCAGTGGAGGTGAATGTGCACTGAAATTTAATGGAAATGGGAATCAATGGATATCAATTATTGTCGGCGAGGGTTTGATTATTGATTCTTGGTAATAATTATTGCGAAAATCGGTGTAATGCGGTCGAGACGGGGAAAAAGTTTTGGAAATATCTTGTGAGTGATCACAAATAAGAATTTTAATAATATTTATCGAGAATAATAAAGAAGTATCACGAAAAAAAAAATACTCGAATGGAGGACGGGTGTTTCAATTCGAGGATGATTATTTCGTGTCAGTCCGGGTTGTACCAAGCGCGCTCAAGTGGAATATAAGGGTCAGACACTAAGTGTAAGAATATAAGGGTCAAAAAGTGGAGGTTAAAAAATGAGGGCCGGAATATTAGAGTCAAAAACTGAGGGCCTGAATGTAAAGGTGAAGGAATGAGGGTCAGAATGTTAGGGTTAAAAAAAGAGGGTCAGAATATTAGGATAAAAAAATTAGGGTCAGAATATAAAAGTAAAAAAAGTGGGTGTCAGGCAATGAGGGTCATATAAGGGCTAAGAACGGGGATCAAGCATAATATACGACTTATATTTAGACCCTCATTACCTGACACCCACTTTTTTTACTTTTATATTCTGACCTTAATGTTTTGACCCTAATATTCTGACCCTCATTTTTCAACCTCCACTTTTTGACCCTTATATTCTGACACTTAGTGTTTGACCCGTATATTACAGTTAAGAGGGCTTGCTATAACCCGGACTGATACAAAACAATCATCTTCGAATTGAAATACCCATCCCCCAATTGAGTACAAAATAAATTTTGTCAAGAAAACTTTTCAATTCACATTATTGCAAAAAGCTTTTATAACAAAGTTGAGAAATTTTTCTTGCCACTGGACAACTTCCATCATTATATTCTATATTACGTGTCCACGAAAAGAATAGAAATTCTCACCACAATTAAGTCATAAATTGACAAAGAAATCACATCTATCATTGCCATAATTACTGGAAAAAAAGTCATCGTATATCTCGGAGGAGAACCTTTTCCTTCAAAGTGAGACAAAAAGTATTGACAAAAGAGTTGAAAAAGTTTCCTCGTTATTGCACAATTTCCATCGTGATATTTCATACTTTGTGTCCACTTAAAATGCAAAAATTCTGCTCCGTTATGACAGAGAAAAAACTATCGTAAAAAATCCTTTTTGCAATTTAGACGTCGCTTGCATTTTCGTAATCCCGTGCACAGAGACTGAGTCACGTTAAAAAAACGGCGAAAAAAAAGTTCCCTCTTTGTTGATGGAACATGGTTGTCATTTTTCGGGTTAATTCGTTTAACCGCTGATGCCCGGGATCTCCCTCTAGTGAGGCGACAAGTCAAAGCTTATTGCGCGTAGAATTCAATGGTGAATGAAAAAAGGGGTAACGACAATTTTGCTTTAATTAAAATTTCTGTCCAGTGTCACAAAAGCATATGAAAGTACCTTCGTTCCACTTGTTTTGCGAAATAAAGGAAACTTTTTGAATTCTCTCATAAACTCGAGGAGTTCATTACAATCAATAGAATTAAAAGTTACTTAACTCCAGTACTTTCCAACTTATATTTTCCGGAGAGCAACGAAATAATCAAAATAGGAAAAAATAGGGACAACTCGAGTGAAAAGAATTCTCACCAAGTGATAAACTTATTGCGTAATTCCACTGAACTCTTGCAAAGACCTAGAATGAAGCCCACAGCCGTAGAAATGAAATTAAAATGAAACTAAAATGCTCTTGTATCCTTTTGTGTAAATTAAAATAATACCGTCGTTGAATCGACATGGATAAGCGTCTGGATAGAGGAGACACCAAGAGTCTGTCAAGGTCCCCCGGAAAAGTAGAAGACACCGTTAAGAATCCAGAAAATAAAAGAAAACATAAAACGAGGAAAAAATTGATAAATTGAATAACTGATTTTCCCATTCTTGATTCAAGTTCAGATTGTACTAAAATTTAACTCATAATATTTTTCATTCGAAAAAAATCGAAAAATATTCGAAGTTATTCTTCACAAAGGAAAAGTTTCTAGTGTTCTAATCAAATGAAGTGGAAAATCAACCTGAAAATCTGGAAAATTATGATAATATTAAATTTAAGACATTTCTGTTCACAAATTAATCTATTCATGTTTCAAGTTTGCATCAAAATATTTCTATAATCCTATCTCAATGTACTTCATAGCTTCACAGTTACCGGAATTGTATCATTTAACATTTTTACTCGATTAATATTGAATCAATGTCTTCCTGATATCCTTTTCACTTGAAATAAGTAGTTTTTTTATGCTCAAGTTCAGAGATTTTCTCATTCTCATAACAAAGCACGTCAAAATCATGAATTTTTCAAAATAAGTAGCGTTGATTTGAAAATTAGAAACTTTTCGTCTCTGTGTTATCCTTCCGAAAACATTCTTCATTCTCAATTTTTTTTCCTGAATCCCCCATTTCTCATTTGATTTATATTTCAAATAAGATTTTCTTGATTCAATGACCCCAAGTCCTTGAATAACTACCCTGAGAGAAAAAATGAACTCTGCCGAAAAGCTATATGTTCCATGTGAAAATATTTGTGGACTTCCGCATGAAAAGCGACCACTTTGTCGATTCTAGTTTCCGAGATATTGACGTTTTGCCTCAGAATCTCCCATTTATACCAATGTTAAATTGTTTCTTTCATCTTCTCCACCAACGTCATTCTTGATCCTATGAGGATCATTTTGGGCTTGAAATATGCGGAATGTTATCAATATTATCAGAGTACACATAACTCCACATCAACAAAGTGGTCCCTTTTCATGCGGATGTTCACATTCGATGGAGTGGAACATATTTACTTGAGGGAACATATGTACTCGATAAAATAACGAATGTATTTACCCAGAAGCCATATAAATATCTTACGAGAGCAATTACTACTGCGAAAATTATCATGTTTTGGTGGAAGCTTTCTTTTTTGTCCAGAAGGCAAAAGCTCTCTTCACGGAAACAATTTTTCGGCAGAACTCCTTTTTTCTCCCACTGCAGTTCGCTTCCCCCAATTCCCTCTCCTCAACATCCCCAACCAACCCCCGAATAAAACCTCCTTACTCTGATTAGTAATCGTAACCCAAAAGTCGATAGTCTTCTCTGGCCCGAGTTCCTCGTAATCCCACTTCTGCCTAACCTTGACGGACCCATTAGTCATAACCGTGACCCACTGGTTCTCGTCCCTGATCTTGTAAGCCTCCTTCTCGGTCTCCTTCTCCAGCGAGAACACGATCTTCCCCTCGACATCGCCCTCGGACTCCAGGAACTCGACTTTCTTAGTGGGCCTGACGGCCCTCGTGACCCTCCTCTTCTGAATCCTGTGGACCTCCGGCTCCCTGACAACGGGCTCAGTAGTCAGAAACTTGACGACAACCCTCGCCGGTCTCAGCGTGCTCCTGCTGGGCGTCCTCAGATCGTGAGCGTCAATCATCACCTCGAGCTCGCTGTCCTCATCCACCCCGGCATCAGGCTCGCCAGCAAGCAGCATTTCCCCAGTTTGTGGTACGATAATGATCACATTCGTCGGTGTAATCAACTTATAAGCTACCCTATCCCCGTCAGCGTCCTTAGCAGACACTCTCCCAATCGTGGCAAACCTCTTCCACTTGGGCGCCCCATCCTTCTCAAGTGTCTCTATGTTCATCGGCCGCAACTCGAAACTATACTCCTCCCGATCAAACTCCGGACTGTTATCATTCTCATCCAGAACATTAACCACCCCACTGATCTTGGAAGTACTTATGTAATTGGCGTCGGATGCATGAATGATCACTGTATACACTTTCCTTACTTCGCGGTCCAGAGGTTTAGATGTTACCACTCGCACCCCCTGACTGGGTCTCTTGAGGGTGAGATTAAAGCCAGTCTCCGTGGATGTTTCCTCGGTCAGGGCAAATGCACGCTCACCAGAATCATCTGGCAGTATTGTGTAATGCACGGGGAAACTTCCGTGAGCGTGTAATACTGGAAATTCATCGACTACAGTGCCGGCTGGTGCATTCTCAATCACTTCACCATCTCCCAACTCCTCGTGGGAAAATGTCAGCATGTTGCCACGGTTTATTACGAACAAATGTACATCGTGGATTTCTGTTCTGTTCAGTAACTCCTCGAGGACGAGGAGGTTCACTGGCTTGTTGACTAGGGGTGTTAGATCAGAGGTTGTCATCACCATGCCGTTATCAAGGACTGTGAAGTACTTGGAGAAACCCGTCTCGAGTAAGTGGTAGTTCGAGGCGTGTCTCCTGTCGTGTTTCAACTGCATCACTTCGAAGCCGGGGTATACGTCGTGGGGCACCACTGATACTTTGGCATTTGTTGGTGACGTGACTATTGTCACTAGCAGAATCACTCCCACGATTGTATGCCACATTTTGCCGGTTGTTACCTAACCACGGGGGGAGCCGGTACTAGAGCATGGGTGCCAATCAGTTCTGTAACAGATAAATGGAGTTGTGATTAATTATTTGGGCGATCTGTCGGGGGAGAGGGGATGGGGGAGGTTATTTATCGAGGGTTTTGGCTTTCGAATTGATTATGCCAAGGAATCATTCTCTTGACAGAAGAATTCATTTTTTTACATTGAAAAAAAAAGTTGAATTGTGCGATAATTATGCTACATATGATTTTAAATGCACACCCTTAATTATTTTTCAATTTTTGCAAATTTGAGACAAAGAGTTTCTCTTACGCAAAATTCTTTGAAATAATTCTAAATGTTAATAATTGTCAATGGAGTTCATTCAATATATCATATGTAGCATCATCATCCCATAGTTAACAGAATTATAATATTTCGAGATGGATTTGGAGCGTCTGGGAATGATCGGTCTGGAGACGTACTCTCTTACAAACATAAATCCTTTTCGCCAAAAAATAATTCCTTGGAAACAGTAATTTTTTTCCCAGTACACGGAGAAAAAGGTTCAGTAAAAATTAAGGAACTCACAATTCGCGTGACGGTATCGTAATTTTTCACAGGAGATTCAGATAAAAATTACGGAACGCTCTAGAAAAATTCCGTGGCGGTTCCGTAAAATTTCCTACAACCACATTTCGCTCTGGAATTACGGAAAAGATGTCATTTTTATTGAATATTTCCCTCCGTGTATATCCTTCAAAATAAAAAAAAATCTGTGTGAATGTTCAACCACAGAACTTAAACATGACATCGACCAACAAGTGCGTTAAAACAAATCCAACCTTTCTAAACCTTCTCACATTCCTTCCGTCAAATTAATCCCATTGGCCCGAGACATAACCCACCACATCGACCGTGAAAATGTTCGAGATGTATTTCTCCGCAAACATCTGGACATGGAGTGTTCATAAAACAGCACCACTGACCCCAGTCCAGACGAGCCCCACTGATGGTCATTGCCAAGTGACAATAGCCCCCTGCGGGCCCCATATCTACTGGGTCCCATATAGACACCAACTATATTGTCACCACCGGAAGCAACAACCGTCGCGTACAGATTCACGTATTGTTATTTAGTAACCCCTCCCAGTTGCCATTTGATTTCATTCTCGCCTCGAGTTACTGTGACGTCTGTCTTTATCTTGCGGCAATTGGACCGGACGTGAGATCACCCGCGGGTCGTTTAAACCTCATGAGAGAGAACGGAAAGGGTCGGAAAAAAAATATACAGGAGGAAAAAACTGAGTTGTTGAGGCTGTTGTGATAATCGTCATAACCAGGCGTTTAAGATGCCATCGAGGGGCAGAGGGTAAGCAGATGCCGGAGGGGGCGGGGGAGACTGGAGGGAAATTATATTCAAGTCCCGTAGAAACACGACACCTAATCCGCATCTTGAAGCGTATTAAGTAACTGCCTTCAGCTGGCACAAGCCGGAGGCAAGCCGTCGAGTTTTATATCGAAAAACGATACATTGAGGGCACATCGTGACTTGTTGAGATGCAGATATTTTGTTTCAGGTTTTTTTGTGAGAGTCCGATGCAAATTTATGGAAATGGAGGTTGAGGGGGGGTTTTGGGATTTGTTGGAGGGGAAATGGAGCAACTCCATTTGTTGAACATTTGGTTTTTGCATTGGGGGGGGATAGAAAATGTTGATGAACTGCGTTTATTATTCTTGATAATTGAAATTAATGGGATGAATATTAAATTATTAATGATATTGGGATATATAGAAAGTGACATTTCATGGTGGGAAGAGTATTCTTTGACTCGTAGCAATTTTTAGGAGAGGGACATTGAATGCGATTCCGGCGGAAAAGAGTCATGACATTTCAGGTTTGAGAATATCCACGTACACTGTTAGAAATTCTTTGAAATTTCATGGAAGATATTATGGCAAATCTCATGAGGGTGATATTGAATCGGATTTAGAGATAAAATTGTTATGAAATTTCAAGTTTTATGTAGAATTCATGGAAATTCATGAGTTTTCAGTGGAAGTGAAATGGAAATTTCACAACCTGATTGAATTTTTAGTGGAACATGAATATTCAGGAACAAAATGGCATGGATTGTCAATGTTTTCCTGAATTTTCCGGATTTTTCTGAATTTTCACAGAATAATTGAACTGAAAATGAAGTATTTTATTGATTTCCAGATAATTTGAACAGGAAATCAATGGAATATTTGATTTTCCAGTAACAAAATTTTCTAAAATTTCAGTAGAACTTGAAAACGATAAAAATTTTTAGAATTTGGCACGGAAAATTCAGTGTAAGTTGACATAGTATGAAAGATAGCGTTCGCAACTTGTGGGAAAAGTGTTCTTTGACTGGCGGGATGGTAGCACTTGCCTTTACAATTGCAATTTCATGGACAGACTACTAATTTTCAGGAAAGTGATACGGAATGCGATTTAGACGGAAAAGAACCATAAAATTTCAGATTTCACAGAAAATTCAATGAAATTCCAAATTTTCGATCAGCATTAACACGATAGTTCGTTAACGTATTTGAATTTTCAATAAAAACATGAATATTCTGTGCCAAATTACACAGAACTTACAAGTAATGAAAAATTTAAGAATTTATGCTTATGAACTTCTGAATTTTTAATTACGAAACTCTTTGAAGATTCAGTGGCACCAAAGTGTGATAAAAAATGTTCTGCACTTTTCTGCACTTGCATGGAAATATACTATATTCCCGAGTCGAGGATTTGGTTCTGATTGGACGTACACAGGTCTTTCAAGATCTCTCGAGACCTAGATGGACCTGGTAAGTCCTAATCAGTTCTGCGACGTACTTTTCCAGAGACCATTCGAATCCTCAGTTCTTTTCGGTCCTGAGAAGTCCTCCTCGATGCTACCGAGAACGCGTGATTTTACAAGCGGGTGAAGGGGAAGGCATGTATGCGGACGGTTGAAATTTGTAGCCAACGAGGAGACAGGGTTGCAGAATATATTTTAGCCACCCTCATCTCCCCGTTTGCAGGCGGTGTTTAAATAAAAAATAGTGAACGTTGATTCTGTATTTATTGACCCCCTGATGCCAATGAAACCCTCGGAGGTGACAGAAATGGGGAAAAAAAA
>NW_021680416.1:1458925-1502140 GCF_001412515.2 Diachasma alloeum
TTTAGAGGCTCTAGCACGTCATTTCTCGACCCGCTCTTTCATTTGAGGCTTTCAATTGAAAAGCCTAGAGAGACCTAAGTAGAATTTGTCAGGTCCAATTATTCGACTCGGGTTCCATCATGTATTTTATTGTAACATGATTCGTTGAGATGCACATATGCTTTGTCCCTGGTTTTTTTTTTGCAAGAGGTGGATGCAAATTTATGGAAATGGAGGTTGAGAGGGCGATTTTAGAATTTATTGGAGGGGAAGTGCCTCCATTTATTGAGCATTATCGGGTTTTTGTATTGTGTGAGATAGGAAATGTTGGTGACTGAAATTTCTAGTTTAGTCGGAGGATCAAGGAATGCCATTCTTTAGAATGTGACAAATATTACATTTTGATAAGGTTAAATTAATAATAATTGCTGAATTTGATGATTCGATACAAAAAATTCTTCATTACATCAGATATTTTATGTCAACATGATTTGTTGAGATACAGATACTTTGGGTCAGTTTTTTCCTTCGTGAGGCGGATGCAAATTTATGGAAATGAAGGTTGAGAGGGCGATTTTGGGATTAGTTAAAGGGAAAAGTGACTCCATTTATTAAACATAATCGGGTTTTTTGTCCTGCACTGTTAAAAATTTTTGTCTCAAATTTCTGTTACAATTTTTGGAAATTTTTCTCGAATTTAATTACCACTGAAATTTCAAAGACTTTCGTCATTGAAAATTCCGAATTGCGTGGACAAATCAAAGAGTCAATTTCGGTTCCATTTTTTCCTGACAATGAATGGAAATTCGGAAAAATTTTGGAAATTTTTTTCTTGAAATACATGCTTGAATTTTCAGGACAGTAATACTGAACGCGATTTAAGAGCAAAAAAATTATGAAATTTCAGATTTCCCTGAAAATTCAATGAAATTTGGCACTGAATATCCATATTAGATGGGCAATTCAAATAAATTAAAGAATTCTCGTGTATATGCTGCTTAAAATTCTGGAATGTTATTGAATTTTCAGTGAAACCTGGAATCTCATAATTTTTTTTCTCCTAAATGGCATTCAGTGTCATTGTTCTGGAAATCAATAGTCGACTGTCCATGAAATTTCATTTTTTTTCTAACCGTGTAAACAGAAGGGTAATTTTTACATCCTTCAATGTGTATTTTACCGGGAAAATCATAAGATATCCACTAAAAACCAGTATTTCTTCACTCAATTACATTTCGCTCCACGATTACCATTCGTTTAGTAAAATTTGTCACGATTTTCGGGGTAATTTTTAACCAAGTTTTCTCTCCGCGTTGACGATTAAGAAGCAAGGAATGTCCTTCTTTGGAATCTGACGAATATTTAATTTTGTTAAGATTGAATCTCTAAATTTAACATTAAATTTTGTTAAGGTTGAGTCATTAACTTTGATAATGTGATTAAAAAAATTCTTAATTATATAACGTATTTTATTTCAACATGATTTATTGAGATGCAGCTACTTGAGGTTCAGGGTTTCCTTGCGAGAAGCGGATATAAATTTATGAAAATGAGGATTCAAAGATTAGCAAGTGAGGAAGTGCATTCAAACCCCATTTATCGAACATTTAATGGGGATTTTATATTGAATTGAATAAAAAAAATTGGTGATCTGAGTTTTCGATTCTTCACATCTGAAATATCGAAAACATTCAGAGGATTAAAGCACGTTATTATTGCTAATGCAATGAATACGAAAATTGAAATAAGTTTGACTCATCAAATTTGGTAATTCGAGTCCAAAAGTTCCTGATTAATTCATGTAAACATGGATGAGTAATTTCAACTAGGCAGAATCACAATGAATATTAGCATTTTGAGTTGTTATTACTTTGAAGATTCGGGCGATGGCAGATCTCGAGTACCAGTCAATATTGATGTTCCAATTAATTCATGGAATTCCAAACGAGTCATTGAGAATTCAAATGAACTCCCGAAAATTCGAGTAAACTTCAGGTATTTTCCAAAGATCTGCAATTCAATTTACTATCTCCCTGAATTCTGAGTGTTTTATCTCGTGTTCAACGTAATAATTTATTGTAAAATGTAACATTGAAACATCTGAGCGTTCTCGATTATTTTTTCAAAAAATGAAAAGCTTTTTTTCAACATATAATTTAAAGGAAATTTAAATCTTTATTGAATTCTCAATGAATCAATAATTTTCCGAATGAAAGACTCCTTTCAACCTCATGTGAAGTCTCTCCATCAAATATGATAAATGATCGCAACATTCCCTCGAAAAAGAGGAGTTTTCTTCCATTCATTTTTTTCTACCTGAGAGAAAACATGATTGATTCGCTTTTCAAATGCAAATCAAAAATCACACTATCGACAAAACAATTTGGAGAAATTTGCATGTTCATTTCCATTACTCAATATTTCCCGAAAATTTCAAGGCTCATTTCACTGTATTATTTCAACGTTGGAGGTCTCAATTCCCTCTTTTGAATTATCAGGAAACGTTTTCAAAATGTGGAAAAATTGAAAAATCTCCTTCCGAGGGAGATTGGTGAAATAATTAAAAAGTTTCTTCAAGATTAGTCTTTTTTCATAAACAATTGATAAACAATAATTTTTTTTACGTGATCCGATCGCTTCAAATCAGTAAGTGATTCATATAATTTCATGGAATTGAATGAAAATATATAATGGATTTACCTTTCGAATGCATATAAAAAATCAGATTATTAACAAAACCATTTGTTGAAACCAACAAATTTCCGCAGCTCAATATTTCCCCAAAATTCTGAAAATATGGATTCGTCAATGTCGGAAATATAAACATAGAACAATTGATTTTTTTTAAATAAAAAAAAAGATTTTTATCGTTAGAAATTTTTTTTTTAATTTGTGAAATAATAAAACATTTTCTTCAAGATTACAACTTTTTTTCATAAACAATTTTTTTACGCGATTCCATCGCTCCAAATAATTCATCGAGTCCTCAACGAATCAACGATTTTCTCAATGAAAAACATCTTGTATCCCTCAAATATTATAAATGATGACAGTATTTCCTTGAAAAATCAGAATTTCTCTTCTATTCATCCTCATCCCACCCAACTGAGTGAAAATATGATTGATTCACCTTTCAAATACAAATAAAAAAACACCATCGATAACACGATTTGTTGAAACCGGTATGTATATTTCCACTGTTATATGCCCCCTGAATTCCAAAAAATGGATGTTTCAATATCTCAAATAAATAGAGAGAAATTGATGCCATGTGTCGCACGTTCAAGTGCACCCATTTCGGATTGATCGACAGCCTAGTTCAGAAGAAAATTCTCGAATTCAGATAAAAGAGAGAAAAAGGTGTTTCGAGGTTTCGAAAAAATCGACAGGCGCGAGTAAATCCAGCGCGCTGATAGGCTCAGGTCACGGTGGCTTTGTTCGCACTAGTCTATTGTCCCATTGAGAGGAAAAAATATAAATTCAAGGGATGGAGAACACCTCGACAATGTCGTGGCTTGTGTCCATTGAGGGATAAACCGACCAACAAAAACCGGGTGTATATATTTTTACAAACTTCAAATCTGAAATTGTAATGCTCGAGTGCATTACCTTTCTTTGAGCTCTCGCCAAAAGAAATAAATTTATTCAACAAAGGGGGAAAAAAAAATAAGAGTATATTTTTGCACTCCATTCACTGCAATATCAGCGCTGCAATAACAATGAAACTCTTCACGTTCGGAGAGGATGCGCGGCGTTGCAGAAATTTCCATCTGCAGCAGGTTAATTATTAGATTATACGCTAAGAAAACAAGTCTAGTTTTTATTATTATTTTTGATTCAGAGCATTTCAGTAGCGAAGTGGTAAAACGGTATAAGTCAATTTTTATTGTTGACCATTTGTCAATCAATATCTCGGAATCTAAGGGAGATAAGAAAATTGTTGTTATAACCTTTTTTGTGGAGCCGATTAAGTGCTATAATAAATGTTATTACGAAAATTTTGCTATCTCCCTTAGATTCGGAAATATTTCTCAAAAACTCAACTGGGAGATGAGTCGACTGAAACCCTTTTACCACTTCGCTACTGATTTGAACTTATTAGTTCATTTCGCAATACACAAAAAAAATTATGTATACAGTTGATATATATAGAATTACTGTTTATACATAATGATTTTTTTCTATTTTTACATTCATCAATTATACTCTACTGGGGGCTACGCTGCCTGCTGGCTCCGCTCGCGAACCCTCCATATGATCCCCATGATCCTTGCTCTGACTCTTGCGACCCTCATTCTGACCCTCATTACACCCCTCGTAACCCTTATTTTAACCCTTCATTTCTGACCCTTAATTTTGGAGTCTTATTTCGACCACCAAATTTTCATAATCAAAAATCGACTTGGATTTTTACAATACAGAAATATATTGAGACCCTTATTTTCACCCTTGTGACTTTAGTTTCTGACCTTCATGTCCCTTATTTGGATCCTTACGACCCTTAAACTGATCCTTGTGACACTTATTTAGACCCTTAGTCTGACCCTTGATACCCTTATTTGGATCCTTAATCGGACCCTTATTCTGATCCTTGTGACCCTTAATCTGACCCTCATTACCCTTAATCTGACCATCACCACCCTTAATCTGACCCTTGTGATCCTTCGTCTGATCCTTGTGATCCTTATTCCGTCGTGTGTGGCCCTTATTCCGACCCTCATGACCCTTATTGTGATCCTCGGGACCCTCGTCAATAATTAGAGATGAGAGATAAATTCTTAAATAAAATAATTATGGATACTGATGATATGATAGCTATCTTGTAAATTAGGAACAAAATATGCATTCATGAACTTCTCGATAAGAGATGGTTTTATTCTGAACATTAATGATGTGCTTCTTGAACCCAATATTCCGTTATTTCTAAAAGCGCAGCGATTATTTATCTTCGAGACTTTTACGTTTTAACTTGTGATTTTTTGGTCCAAACAAAAGTTGTTTGAGAACTTGTTCGTTATTCTCCTAGTGCAGAAAAAATTAGTTTTTAGGGATTTGTAGTATTCTCAAGTTCAACGAGTGAGAAATCAGGAAATTGAGTGACTTTGCACAAATTTCCAGCAACAGAATCCTAAATGTTAAGAATTTTATCCCCAAATTTCAGTGATTGAATCAAAAATAAATTGCTAAACATTAGGGACAGGCTTATAAAATCGAAGAATAAATTCCTAAAAAATATGATTCAACGTCTAGAATTAACGGAAATATCCCTGAAAACTAAAACTTCTTTCCCTGCGATATTTCATAGAAAAATGGGGAGAAATTTGTATTTCGGTAAAATGAGCAAATTTGCAAATGTCCATGATCAATTCTTCATGAGTACCCCGAGGGAGCTGGATATAATAATGAAAGTGGAGTTGGCAATTTACTAAATTTATTCCGCAGTTTCTTCCCTTGGGAAATGATGAATAAATAATATTTTTCTTCGTTCAAGGACAACTGATGAGTTTAGGGGGAAATTCGTGTGATCAAAAAAGATTTGGTTGAACTGAAAAATTAATATTTAGTGTTTTCATTCGAAAAATTTATATGAATGGCTTCGGGCTGAGGCTGCGATAAATAATGTAAATAGACAATGTAAATACACATACTGTAATACACATTGTACAAATAGTTATCGGAGGATGAGAAATTATCGACAGAATGGACATTCTCAAAGTGATTTAATGAAATCCATAATTTATTACATTATCTTATTATTTATGTTTGGAAATTTTAAATGTCCGAATGAAGCAGTTTCTACCGCGAGAATCATCAGAAAAATATTTTCAAAACTCTTAGAGACAAACCTTCAGGAATTCCATGTGATGTATGATGAAGAAAATCATTAATATTTCTGAGTCATTCTAAATTTAAAACTAAATGGAAGGATTGACGCAATAATAATCCATCACCGTTGGACATTGTTAAAAAATTACTCCTGAAATTACAAGTAAAAAATGTTGAAATTTTAACAATTATTCATACGAAATTTTCATGTATTTTGTTATTGGAAAATCAGTTAAATTCTGGAGTATTCAATGGAATAGCAATTTTCAAGTCCACATGATAATGAAAATTATTAAATAATTTGTGAAATCAAGCAAAAATTTCCTTGAATTGTCAATCCACTGAAAATTCAGTTGGACGTGATGTTCAAAATTACCACAATGAATTTGAAAATTCTAGATGTCATTAAAGTCTCAGTAATAATCTAACATAAAAAACCCAATTATTATCTTGACTTTCCAACCTGAATGAGAGATTCCCTGACCGATTTCAGTAGCGAAATGGTAAAAGGAGATAAGTAAATTTTGACAATTGATCAGTTCTCAATCAATATCTCAGCATGTAAGGAAGATAGCAAAATTTTTCTTATAACCTTTTTTATGGAGCCGATTAAGTGCTACAACAAACGTAATTACGAAAATATCGCTATCTCCCTTAGATTCGGAAATATTCCTCAAAAACTCAACTGAGAGATAAGTCGACTTATCTCCGTGTACCACTTCACTACTGATTTGATCTTAAATTGAATTCACATTCACAACATTGAGAATTCAATTGCAGCTATTGCTTAATTTTCAAAAAAATTCCAGCAGTGGAGGGTGGGAAATTATCCGCAGAATGTAAATTCAGAAAATTTATGAAACCCATAATTCACCGAATTATCTTGTTATTCCCATTTGAAAAATATGTGTATTCCCACAACATTAACTTGACTTGTTAAAATGTTTACGTCCCCAGTCTCGCCCATTGAAAACCTTCAAAACGTATTGAAACATAAAATTGAATTGCGTATCATGATGAAGTGTACGAAACAAGTGTATATTACAAAGCTGATTTGCGGACGTATATCCTCGCCGTTGTGGGCTATCGTTGAAGCCCATCCCCTTCATTCTGCCCTTCACACTACACAGCCCTCATGCATACCCGCTCCTAAAGGGTAAACGAGAGTCGTGTTCTGTCCACTGACCAATGAGATACGCGTGCACGTCGATAAATCGTCACGTGGGTACGTCTGGCCGCACACACAACACGTCAAGCGTCTGCTTCAACATCTCTCCCCCTGATTTTCACGCTGACCATGACACGCACGTATCGCGCAAATATTTCATGAAGCCCTGATGACGATGCCTCACTATGCATTCCCAATGTTGTTGGTTAACAAAAATTCTGTCAGGAAATGGAGGGGACTGGGTGATAAAAGATGAATAAATTGGAGACCAACAAGTCCTCGGGGATTAGTGTGACGTGGAGGTACATGGTGGACATTATTTCCTAATTGTATTTTATTCCATGGGATTAACATTTTTTTTCTTCAATCTTTCTGGAAAAAAATCTCGCGTTGGTGAGTACGAAGCCTCAATATTTGCGCAAAACTATATTTCTATTGCCAAAGTATTAACACAATTGTCTGTATCAAATAAGATTTTTCATGAAATAATCTATCGTCGCCACAAGAAGAGAGTTGAATAAAAAGGGTTCCCGGATTGTTTTTTCTCCGTGACAAATACTACGGAGAAAAATCCCCGGAAAATTTTTCCCCCGAAAAAATGTTCCCCAGAAAAATTCCCATGTCTCCTAGAAAAAAAATCGTAAAATTGTCTTGGAAAATATGAAATCAGACACATATTCGTAATATTCATTATTTTCTTGAAGTCGACAATTTCTGATCAATATGAATAATTTGCAGACACCTTTTCGACAAAATAGGATTTAGTTCTTCAAATGGAACATCTACGGCCATACAAAATAACTAAAAAGCTAAAATTATTAATTTTCAATATAATCAGCAACATACAAAAAATTGAATGCGAATTTAAAATGTACCTATCAACATTGGTCGGTAAACAATGAATTAACTGAACAATCGCGAATGGAAAAAAAAAGATTGTTATAATAATTTTTAAAAATTTTTTCCTTCTAAGTGAAAAAAAAGAAATTCACCGACCATTTTCCGAAGACAAACTCCAAACAAAATCCCACATGAAAAAAATTCGTAAGGAAAATTAATCTGAATGAGAACAATGTGCCGAGAGAGGAAAAAATTTCCGGGAATTCTTCAACGGGAAAAAAACCCGGGGGAAAATTCTACGTGGGAAAAATTGATGGGGAAAAAAATTCCGGGAACCGCAAAGTAAAATTCCATAAAAAGTGTGAGTCGGCACTAAAATTGTACGAATCACCACGTAAATTCTACAATTTGTTCCGTGAAAATTAACCACCCGTCTGATGGCTCGCCGCTGTGGGAACAACAACTCGTTCCGTAATTTTTCCCCAACGATTGAGAAATTTTACGGAACGGAACGTAGAAATAACTCACCAGCTTCATAAAAATTGTTGAACGATCAAGAATTTTTGATTTTGGAGGCACAATAAGTCGGCAAGTTTCTGTAAGATTTTACTTCTTCGGGAAAAATTACGTGACAATATGGTACTTTATTCGGTGATGAACTTGAAAATTCACTGAACGTTTCAGATATCTTCGCTTCCATTCCCATAAAAATTGCCGGAAAGCGATTCTCCATGGCGGATTACCTGAAATGTTCCGTAATTTTTGCCGAATGTTTCTTTCCGCGTACCTCTACTCACAGTCTCTCACTCAGCCCAAATATCCACTCAACCGAAATGAAATTGTGCTAAATGTTCACATCGACGTTATCTCCTCCCATTCAAACCGAAAACTTGTCACTCAATCGTTACAACAGAATTATGTCGATACAGCCTCAATGACCTTCACCCAAGTGAAAAAATTCAGTTGACTAGAAACCCGAGCAATCGGATGGTATTCATTCGGCGATTGAATGCCCGTGCGAGATGATGCTTCAGTGTTTACAACGGCTAGACCCCGGGATATATAGATCAGCAGGCAATGCTGGTGTCTATTTGTAACGGTCTTTAATCAGACTGACGTGTGGTTCGTTAATTGATCGCATGTCCTGGTGCATTGTGCATCAACGAAGCGTGCAAACGAACCCCCGAGTTTTCAACTTGGACGCTGTGTGTTTGTGCGGCTCAGGATACAAAACAAAATTGTAATCAAGAACAAAAACGGGAAAGAGTTCAACTCTCACGCCTTTTTCCGGTTAAATCGACAAACCCTGATGGTTTTTTTCTTGTTTCAGTTTCTCTCCATTTTTATCTCTGGTTTTACCTCATTCTCATTTTCTGGACAATTGTAGTTACAGTTTTTGCAGTTATATTTGCACTTTTTGCATACATTTTTGCATTTTTGCGTTTCGTAATTATATTGAAACTTTTTCAGTCATGGTCTGGACCCAAAGACATGGTATGTGAATTGAATTTAATTTGTTCTGCATTAATAGAATGTTTTTTCGGAATTAATAAAGAAGTACTCGATGTCATTAAAGCCTTTTTATGAGAATAAATACATGAGTTTTCTAAGTTTCATCAATTTACAGAGAAAATAAATTATTCATTTTCAAGAACATGCCACTGATTCTTAGGAATCTATCGTCAATTATTGATACTGAACACTGAATAGAGAATAGTCCCAAGAATAATCCTTGTCATCAGTGATTTTTAACACTAAAATTTGATGATGGTTTCAAAAAAATTAGGGATGGAGAATTGGAAATCAGTAAAATGTCCGTGAAATTCAAAACTTCTCTTTCTTCGTGAAATTAACTTTTTTAAAAACTATCTCACTCAAAAATTCAAAGATTTTTTTAAATCATCAATTTTTTGTACATATCATAAAAAAATGATGCGATAATGTCACAATATTTTTTTCATAATCTCCTACATTATATTTCTCGTTATACGGAGAGAAATGTTTAGTAAAAATTACGGAACGCTCTGAAAAAATTTCGTGACAGTTCTGTAAAATTTCCTACAATCCCATTTCCCATCCCTCCCTGGGCCAATCAGAGTTCAGTATTCAATAACATGAAGTACTTCCCAATTAAAATTACAGCGGTAATTTCCCCCTAGCTTTTGATAATTTCCCTGTAGCTTTCGATAATTTCCCTCTAGCTCTGCAATTATTTCTCTAACCAAATAACTGTCAAATATTATCCTGTGGAGTGAAAGAAAGTCATCAAGAAAGTCAAAATGAGTCGGTGTGGAAAGAATCCGATTACCAAAAATAATCCTTCGAATACCACTCGACCTCGAAACTTAATCGAACATTTCCCTCATATTTTCCTGTGTATCAACGATAGAGATGAGCTTTGCACAAAAATCCCTCGCACTGCGCCCTCGGGATTTTAATCTGCAAAACTTCTCCCTCTCGTTGCTACGGAACAAAACAATCCTGAAATATCCGATAATTTTGGAGGTCTCGTGGTATTACTACTGAATATTTCTCTCCGCGTAGAAAATATTATAATATCGGGTATAACATAACTTGGCGAAATCCCTTGGTGACAGAAAACATTTGCCCATTTTTAGTAGAATAGAATGCAAAGAGCAGGATAAAAATTGGAAATCCAAAAATCCCGATATTTAATTTGTTTCGGTTATATCAATTGAGCGGAGAAAAGAAGTCAATGTAGCTTGATAAATGGAGGAGACACGTGTCTAGGTGGGTGCGTAACCAACGAATCATCCCGTGAATTTTTCCGGATCGAATTAGGCGCCTCCGGGCGGTAGGAGGATTCATCCGTGATTCACGGACGCCACGAGAATGGGCGTCAACCCGCATAGAAGCCGTAAACAACAGTTGGGTGAATATTTTCTCGTTCATTCTCCGTGAGTCTTTACTGAAAATTTAAGTAACTCGGAGAACTCTCGTTTTTCACAGAGAATTCAAGTCTTTCCAATTCTCCTCTTTCTCTTAAAAAACGCGGAATCCCATTTGGTTAAAATCGAATTCAATATCCAACCATTTAATTTTTTCTGCAATAGTTATCCTTCGAATTAAAAATCAGGCGAATAAGCCGTGAGGATTTCAATAAAGAATTCAATAAACATTGAAATTTCAGTGACTCTGTGAACTACCAACTTGTAATCTCATAGTTGCATCACTCTGTTCATTAAATTCGCAACGACTCACGGAGAATTCGAAATGTACTTCGGTACTGCATTGAAGTTGTTAGCATCCCCAATATTCCACCAACACATAAATCGTTCCTCAATATTCCTGCTCTCGCTCTTGAAATACTATTAAATAATCTCAAAAATAGGTGCTTACATTTCGTTATTAAAAAAGTTTAACTTATGCAAATCCCTATTTCTTCACGTTGAGGCAAATAACCTATAAAAAGTGGTGGAATCAAATAATTAATCACCAATTCCGGAATTCGAGAAAAAATAGCCCAAGGAATTTAACCAGTTCCTCCCCTCATCCGGAGTTTCCGCTCCCCCCCATTATTTCAGTGCCAGATATTTCTGGCCTCCGTACACATGTATTTATTTCTGTTTTGTCAACCCAAACCCCTTTGTCCCTGTTCACGTAAACAAAAAAAAAATTATCAAAGCGTAGCGCGTGAACGGTGCACCGTATTTCCACTAGCTTCCGGTAAATCACAACCTCACGGCCAGCCGGATGTGAGCACCTATAAATGGACGAGTGTATGGGCGCCTCGTGAAACTCTTGGGTTGCGCCCTCTCCTTCCGCACACGTCCAACAAAACCATACAGTTTGCAGCGCGGAATATACAGATGGGGGAAATGTGTAGCGTTTTGGAGGATGGTTTAGACACCGGAAGGTAACAACCTGTCATCAAATTTGAATGTAAACGAGGTAGATATCAACAGTCTAATTTTATGGGGCGGGGGGGAGTTTTATTGGAGGAACTCCATCGGGTTTTTTCGGTGATGAGTCGTAGAGATATTTCTGGGGAGATCGGGTCATCTCTGATGGCTATCGTCTCACTGAAAAGGATTGACTCTATCCATTAAAAGTGTCTGTATTTAATTTTGAGTAACAAGATTTATTGAGATTTGATGGAGTTAATGACCTACTACATTCCTACGTTAAGAACCAAGTCATTTCGAGTGAGAGATATTATTAAAGTGGTATGAATATACCCCGATTTTTTAAAATCAAGATCTGAAGTAAATTTTAAATAGAGGCTAGGGTAACTGGTGCATGTACCGCCCACCTAAGGGAAATGAGTCTCTCTTTCCACACTGTTAGAAAAAAAATGAAATTTCATGGACAGTTGACTACCAATTTTCAGGACAGTGACACTGAATGCGATTTAGGGGAAAAAATCATGAAATTTCAGGTTTCACTGAAAATTCAGTAAAATTCCAGAATTAGGGGGTATGAAGACGAAAATTCCTTAATTTACTTGAATTGCCAATCTAATATGAATATTCAAGGTCAAACTGCATTGCATTTTTAGTGAAATCTGAAATTTCATGATTTTATTCTCCCTAAATCGCAGTGATACTGATCACTGTCCTGAAAATTTAAGAATATATTTACCAGAATTTTCTGGTTTTCTATTCATTTTCAGGAAAAAATGGAACCCAAATTTACAGTTCCGTTTCGTTTTGCCGTGAAGTTCTGAATTTTCAGTGGAACACGATTGGAACACGATAAAAATTTCTGAAATTTACCACGGAAAATTCAGACAAACATTTTTAACAGTACAGGCTTGCACTCTACACGGAATCATAAACAGTTAGAATGGGTCCTTCGAGGTGTTTACTCGAAGATGTGAAGAGGACAGATTTTTTATTAACATTAAACATATTTAATTATGTAATTAATTTATTGAATAATTTTGAATCTTTGATGAATTCCCGTTCACTTTGCAAAGTAACCCGGTCAATACCCGCAATTGTTGAAAAATAAGTGAAGTGCAGGGAAGTGTTGCGAATCGATTTTCTAGAAAAGTGAGCAATTTTCTTGAATTATTCAGAAAATCGGAGAATTCTCTAGAAAATTGGATAATTTTCTAGTTTTTTTTTGTGATGAAAAAAAAAACATGACGGGAATTCCTTAATCTGCTTTAACTTTCAACGGAAATGTGAAAATTTAGTGTAAAATTACGCTGCGTTTTTAGTTAATTGAAAATTCAAAAATATATATGAAATTTCAGTTAAGCATAACTCGGTGAACTAGGAACTTCCAATCCTTTCCGATATCAATGCATCACTTGGTTCATTAAGCTCATAAATGCATGATAATAATGAATGATGCATGAAAACAAAAATCAATCAATGATAATGATGAATGAACTGAAACATTATTGAATAATCTTTAATTTCATGAATTCCGATTCCGATTCAGTAATTGTTAAAAAATAAGCGAAGTATTATGAGTCCATTTGCTAGGAAATTGAACAATTTTCTTGGATTATTCAGAAAATTAGAGAATTCTCTAGAAGACCGAATATTTTCTAAATTTTTCTCGAACGAAAAAAAAAGTCATGCCGGAAATTGCTCAAGCTGCTTAAAATTCCAATAAAAATATGAAAATAAGCAAAAAAACCACAGTCATTCCTATGCGGGTTGTTTTTTTTCATATTAATTGTCATTTTCAATTAATTGAAAATGCAAGAATGTTCATGAAATTTCAGATAAACATGACTTGAATTTGACGTGAATTAGTAACTTCCGTAAATATAAAATTCAATAGAAGGAACACGAAATGAATAGATGAATTACACAAACTATCAAACAATGAAAAAAATTGTTGAATAAATCGTGTTATCACGCAAGCAGACAGAAAATTAACAACAGAAATCATATGTCAGAGCCTCGTTGTTTGAATTTCACTTTTTGGGTGCTTAATTATGGACAAGATACTTCAGTGAGGATGCCAGTAAACAATTCAATGAATACTGAAATTTCAGTTAAACATGACTCTGTGAACTAGCAACTTTGAATCCTCTCCAATATAGCATCACTCTGTTCATTAAATTCGCAGCGATTCACGAAGAATTCGAAATGCACTTCGGTACTGCATTGAAGTTGTTAACATCCCCAGTGTTTCAACAACACATGAATAGCTCCCGAATATTCCTGCTCTCGCTTTTGAAATATTAATTATTAATTATTAATTATTATCCCAAAAATACTTGTCTACATTTCGTTATAAAAAACAATTAACTTATGCAAATCGGCATTTCATACAACGATCATTTCTGTATCATATATATAAAACTCAATAGGAGGAACACGAAATGAATGGATGAATTACCCAAACTATCAAATGACAGACAAACTGTTGAAAAAATCGTGTTATCACTCGAACCAGAGATGCCAGAGCCTCGTTGTTTGAATTTCACTCTTTGGGTGTTTAAATATGGACAAGATACTTCAGTAAAGATTGCAATAAACAATTCAATGAATATTGGAACTTCAGCTTAACATGCCTTTGTGAATTTGCAACTTCCAATCCTCTCCAATATCGATGCATCACTCCGTTCATTAAATTCGCAGCGACTCATGAAGAATTCGTACCGAATCGCGGAAGTGAACATATGACCCAGGATTAGAAATTGACTTGGAATTCGTCAGTGCCCCAATCTTACGAAAAAACATAAGTAATCCCTGAATATTTATGAACTCTCCCCGCACCTACATAAAAAAAATCGAATGAAAAAATGTGTTTACGACTCGTCCGGGTACTGCCCTCCGGTCGATTTCCCACATCCCCACGAACCCGCAATTGTCCCCACGGTGCAAATCCCCGATAATACCTCCAATTACCTGAACAAAAAAGCCCTCATTCCCTTTCCTGGAAAAAAACACCCATTGACATAAAAACTACGTAACTTGTGGAAAAACTCGCTGTGAATAGTCAGCGGCGACGCCCGAGTCATTAAAGGTTCCCAAAACATAAATTTTAACCTAGTCACCCGTATTGTGTTCGTTTATCCTCAATCTTCATTTGAGAATATTTCGTTTCACATGAATCAAAAGTTTTTATATCATTATATCCTCATTGTTGACTTTATAATAGTTGGGCGACTGTTAGGAAAAAATTAAATTTCATAGACAGCTGTCTAGTAGTTTTCAGGACAGTGACAGTGAATGCGATTTAGGGGGGAAAATCATGAAATTTCAGGTTTCACTGAAAATTCAGTAAAATTCTAGAATTTTAGGCAACATAAAGACGAGAATTCCTTAATTTATTTGAATTTCTAATCTAATATGAATATTCAGTGCCAAATTACATTGAATTTTCAGTAAAATCCGAAATTTGATTATTTTTTTCCCCTAAATTGCATTCAGTGTCACTGTCCTGAAAACTCAAGAATAAATTTACCGGAATTTTCTGGTTTTCTATTTATTTTCAGGGAAAAATGGAACTGAAATTTACAGTTCTCTTTGATGTTTCCACGCAATTCTGAATTTTCAATGGCAAAATTCCTTGAAATTTCAGTGGTAATTAAATTCGATAAAAGTTTACCGGAAATTCCAGACAAACATTTTTAACAGTGTTCTTACTCCGAGGATACCAATGCTTGAAGCATGATAAGAAAGTTTTCACCAGTTTTGCTGACCAATTTCTGGTGCCTCACAAATACAAATGACTACAGAGGCCTTAGAAATTCATTCGAAATGTTATTTCAGTACATTACAGTGAGAGAACAAGAAATTAGTACTCAAACAAGTCTTGTTTGGGCCACAAAAATCGCTAGTTTGAAATTACGAAAAACAAATGAAAGTATAAATAAATAAATAAAGTCCTAAACGTGAATGACAAAAATGTACTGTTAGAACCTGATTGAAATTTCATGGACTCTTGATTAGCAATTTTTAGAAGTGTGACATTGAGTTCGACTGAGACGAACAAAAATCATGAAATTTTTTATTTCACTAAAAATTTAATGCAGAAAGACGCAAATTTCTCAATTCACTCAAATTTTCAATTAAAATATAAATGATCAGTACCAAATCAAGCTAAATTTCCAATCAATTGAAAATTCACGACTATATTTCCCTGAATTTTCCTGATTTCTATTCATTTCCATGGAATAGTTGAACTGAAATTTACAGTTTTCATAGATTTTTCAATAAAATTCAGAATTTTCATTGACGATATTCTGAAGTTTATGCATTTTATTTTCATTTTATCGTACTTTAACAATTTTTTTTCCATAAAATTCAAAATATCCTCATTGAAAATTCTGAATTTTCCGGAAAAAAAATTGTTCTCTTCAAAAAATTCTCCACAACTCCAAAAATTGCCATAAGAGCAAACAACTCAGTTTCAAGAACCTCCCTGACGCCCCAGTCATTAAAACTACACCCAAACATAAATTTTCCCATCCACACTCACCCGTATTGTATTTAAACTTCTATTTACACTAAATTCTTCTTTCTCCAAGTGTCGAGTTACCCCTGCCACTGTGGGAACATTCAGAAGCTGTGGTGGGGATTTATTAGTCCGATTGAGTTAGGCGCGTTGGAGTCATACTAACGAGACACTGTGTGCTGGGTCAGAAAATGACTTCTTCCTTTCTTTATTCTCCCTCGCTGTGAAAATGTCCGTGACATCAGAGGGACCCAAGAGCGCCAGCTGCGGGGGTCCGGGACTGTGGAACTAGGATGCGGAGGGGGGCGGGGGGGGGGGATAAAAAANAAATGACCTCGAGCGTCGTAGACAAAGTGAAAAGGGTCAATGAGGGGTTACGACGAAAAACTCAATAAAATGATAATCGAGACTAGTCGTTTAGAGGACTCAGCACGTGAAAAAAATCGGCTGGCTTTATTTCAGATCCAGATAAAACGATAACTGGGACTATGCATGGTACACATCGATAAAAAAAAACGTTCTGAGCGGCTTATGCGAGATGAAAGAGTGGGATGTGATGAAAGAAAATATGTTTCAAAATAAAATGAAACGAGGGTTTTGTTATTCATGTTTGTTTACATACGCGCGTTGGGAGGGAAATGCTTCTTTGTTCGGGAGGGATTGAAGTTTTTGTTAAAGGTTGTCGTTTGTTTCATTGTTCGGTAGCATTTGCGTTATGAGCTTCAACGATAGTTGAGAATTGGATTTGATATTTCTGCGGGGAATTTCGCTACTGAGGATTTTTATTAGTAATCTAATTAGCCTTCGGGTCTAACAATTAAGCTCACTCAGGTAACTTTACGACTAATAGGAGATGGTTGTTTATTTATTATTAATTTGGAAGAAACTGAAAGATTTACTTTTGTTTTTGTGATTAATAGCTTGATTTAATTTAAGATTTATATAATTTCCAATTGGATTTATTGTTTGAATTTGGTTTGATTTTGTTATTATTCTTTAGTTGTTTTAAATATAATTTGAGGCCTTATGTGAGAAACGAGCACGATAAATTGATTTAGTAACAATAATAGTTTGGAATACGATGACGTGGAATAAATGTTTGATATAAAATGGAGTTGAATTGCGGTTGATTCACTTGAGTATTTACCGAGACAGAGCGATTCGTTTGAATTCTGGATAGATTGAATGGTTTGATGCGTCCACACTGACGGCTCAACGTGAAGTGACCTTTTCCCTTTGCGTATCGCTACGACAGACTTCAGGTAGAAGGACCCGGGTATAAGGGTCTTATTGCAGCGGCATTTTCAAGTTTCCTGTTTTTAACTGTAGTTTCCGTGAAGAGAAGGACACGCTACAGTTTTTCTCTTCAGCCCGACGGTTTGGTGCAGTGGGTAAGGTCGTTGCCTCACGTGCGCAAAGTCCCGAGTTCAAATTCCGGTCCGGTAGATGATGAGATCTAATCATTTAAAGACTTGATCATCATAAAATAACAATAAAAAAAAGTTTTTCTCTTGGGATGGAGGCGATACGTACTCACATGTAACATTTTGTGTTGATATTTGGCAGCTTTAGAACGACGAGATCCATCACATGTGTTGGAAATTAACAATTTAGAAGATTTCGTGAATACTTTCAAGATAATTAATTCAATATTCTCTTCTACGACAAAACAATGTTGATTTTATTAATTTCATCACTACACTATGAATTAAAAATATGAATTAAAAATTTGAATGCCAATTAATCGATCTTTTCTAATGTTATTTTAATTCCTTAAATATTTAATTAAAAAAGCCAATTTGGGAATGATTTTATCAATGTGGTAAATTAGGGGAAAGAAACACGATATTTTTTCCAGCAGAGGAAAACAATTCCCACACCAGTATTTTCTATCACGCCTTCTGCCGAGTCATCAATCGAATAAAAAAGTAGCCGCTGGAGTACAATCGATGGTGATTGGACCTCAAGAGGAGAAAAGGTGACAATCAATGATCATAAAGATGGCGTATCTTTCCGTTCTCCTGAGTTTCCCTCAACAGCCTGTCTTTTCCAACCGGACCAATGGGGTTGTCAAGGCGCACGCCCCAACGAACTAAGGTCGAAGCCAGGGAATAAGCCGACACCGCAACCACCATCACCCGTTTTATCCCGCTCGCATCGACGCCCCCTTAAGTTCAAGTGCAAATATCAGATAAAACTCGAACCCATGCTGAAGAGCTAAATCCCCAGCGTCTTTCCATATCGCCTTCAAAGAGCTCACGCATTTTATTAAAAAATACCTTTCTCCATGCGACACACATCGAACGAGAATTCCCCGCAGCGACTCGTGGAAATTTGCTCGATTACCCACGAGCCATTTTCATCCGAACGAAATCATCTGTCCGAGAAGTATTTCATCCTGCAGTGAATTCTATTGTTTATAACGTGGGGGTGGGGAATATATTGGACGATTCCATAGCACGTATGCGAGAAGTGAAATCTATGATATCGAGGAAAACCAATTATCGGGGAGATCCAGAAAAAATATAAAAATACGATTGCTATTGCCGATTATCCGAAATGAAAAAAGTAGAAGGGAATTGTCAATCCACTCGGAGAGAGAAATTGGGGAAAATTTACTGAGAAAATCGTGGCGAATTTTACTGCATGAAAGGTAATCGTGGAGCGAGATGTAATTCTGTGAGAAAATACCTGTTTGTGGAGGATATTTTACGATTTGAAGATATTTTATTTTTTTTTAGGGAAATCGTTCGGTAAAAATCATGCTCGTTTAGGGGGATAATTTTTGATAAAATGCAGGGTAAATTTTATATTTTCGGCACAAATTACCCTCATGTTTGAATCGAAAAAATTATTTGTTAATTAATTTTTTGAATCAAATAGAGTTGATTACCGTAGAAACTATGTAGTACAAAATTTTACAAAAAATTCACCGCATTCGGAATTTATCAATCTATCATGGATTAGCTCTTTAAGAATATCGTAAGAACCGTTTTCTCATAAGTTGGAAAAATCGAGTTCAGGGGAACCCCTAACCTCCGTTTGGCATATGCCTCGCATGTTAGAAGCCCGGATTTCATTATTTATTATCTCCCAAATTGTGTAGTACAGTTGGTATTTTTTCAATAGCTGGGGACTATCATAACCATTACCTATGAAAAACTTGAAGACAATCTTAAAGTAGCTCTACCCTTCGGCCGGGCTACGGTGTACTTTTGAATATTTTCAGTTTTTTAATGTTTCAACTAAATTGCATGGAAAAAATTTGAAAAAATTCCTACCCAGTCCGTATTATCAAAATTAAAATTTCGCAAAATATTGATATTTTTTCAAACATTTCCCTCTTATAAATAAATAATAAAACTTGTTTGCAAAACGGTGGATTATTTTTTATGAGGTGTCAAAAAAATTCTTAATTTTTTCACATCTAATGAAAAAAAATTCGGATTTTAATCTTTGATTACAATGGAAATGTTGATTTGCACATAAGACACTGGGTTAAATCCTGATTTTTAAACATTTCTTCTTTGAAAAACCAAAACGATAATTAAATTGAGAAAAAAAATTAGAATTCCGAATCTAATCGAGTTTTCCTCAATTTTTTTGCAGTTTTCAATAATTTTTGAATTTACCGTAAGGCTAGAGCTACTTTAATAAAAACGTGTTTTCTGGTGATCTAACTTAATCCTAGAAATCTGATTTTCCTCCCACTGCAGCGGAACGACTCCAGCATTCCGTCCCCCAAGAATGCAATTCCCTTCCCACCCTCATCATCAAAACTCTCAACAAAACGGTCTAGTCATCCCCAACCCCGGAATCATTGCGCACGCGTGCGCTTCTTTTGAATCCTCTCCAGATTTACCCACAACACTGTACCTTTTCTGCGACAATTTACCGCGCGTCGGCGCGTCCCTCGTAAAATATTTTTCGGGGTGAGTGTCCCGAATCACCGATAGCACCCGGCGAGTGAGACAGCAAGTCCGCCAGACGTGCAATAGGACATTGGCCCGGTCTTTTGACGCAACGATAGACAAAGAGAGCGAGACCCTCCAGCGCCACACCGAGAGCCAAGGGTTCGTAGAACCCCTGCTGAGACCAGAATGGGGGAGAGCCAAGTTCTCTGGGGTGGAAAGTGCCGAGAGAGACGGCGACAAAAGATACAAGGGATGAAGAAAAAAAAACCCGAGGCAGGCATTGCGCCAGGAGAGAGAAAGGACAAGACGAGAAGTACGCTACTTGGATTGATTGAGAGAAAAGCCAACAGACGACGCCGGTGGTTGTAGTTGTGCGGTGTAGTAGTGGTGGCGGCGACGACCGTAGGGCTGTCAATCGATATGGGCTGCATGCGCCCCAAAGCCACTCTCTCGCTCTGTGTCGTACTGCCATTCTCATCCACTCACTCCCACTAACGTCGATGATTTTACTACCGCAGGCACGTTAGGATTATTAATACCCGCACGTCGAAGCACTAGCTAGCGGAAGATTCTTGGGGCGAGATTGTCTCTGACCATTGCCAAAGTATCAAGAGGACATCTCAGTCGTCGGAGCATAAAACACTGGAGGTTTTTTATTTGGCTGGGTGTGAGGAGAGCTGGCTGATTTTATTGGCTATTCTTCAGGGTAGTGCATATTTTCGATGTCGCATTAAGTGTCAGATTTCAATTCAATGAGGGGGATTTGTGAGACTGCGATGGGGGGTTTGGGGGAAGGGGGTGGCTGAAGGATTTTTTTGGGGATGAGGGTGATTAGCGCTGAATTAATTGCTATTATTATTACGAGGGGACTACGCCCGCTGCTCGCTCCACTCGCAAATCCCCATATGACCCTCATTTGGGCCCTTATTTTGACCCTTGTGACCTTTCATTTCTGACACTTAATTTTGAAATCTCAATTTCGAGTACCAAATTTTCATTACCAGGAGTTGATTTGGATTGTGATGATATAGAGTTCCATATGACCACCGTGACCCTTATTCTGGCCCTTATTTTGACCCTCATGAACCTTATTTAGACCCTTTTGACCCTTAATCTCACTGGAGACTGCATTCCTCTGTTCTAATCCCCGTCCCTCCTTCCTCATTTCTTTGCAGGTTCTAATAATTCATTATTCCATCCATTCATATTTAATGAGAGGCCATTTCTGTGATTTCAATGATTACAGATGTTTGGTAATCACAAAATGTAATCGACGAAATCATTTGTAATCATGTAATCACATTCTGTGCTCTTGGTAATCACGGTTATCACATAGGCAATGGTAATCAGTGTAATCAGCCCTGTAATCCTGAGTAATCGATTACATTTTGTAATCGCGGTATCACCCAATTCGCCTGTCAATAGCTCCTCGGTTTCTTGTGACGTTTCTTGGAGCTAGTAAAGTTCGCGATGATGGAAGTGGAGGTGTGAGAGGGGAACACTGGTGTAATCTGAATCGTGGAGATAACGATTTTTGGAGGACGAAAATAGGATGAATGGTGAATAATTTAAAGGTAAAAATTCATTTAATCAAGGCGAAGTATTTGACTAATTCAGTTGCGGGAATTAATGAAAATTCCGTCACTTACTGGAAATAGAGTGGATTTTATATCCGGAAATTTAATTGTTGGAGGGTAAATTGCCTTTTGAAATTCGTGCGATAAGGGCAAAAATATGCCTAAAAAAACTCAATATCTCAATAAAGTCAAGAAAAAGTATTCTTTAATTTTTAATTAATAAAAAAAATCTCTTCTGGCTGCCCAAAATCTTGGAATTTCATTTAATTTCTAGCGCAGTGAATTATCGTCTGTAATACCACGAGAGCTTCCAAATTATAAGGTATTTTCTCACAGATTCGTGCTTTGCACTCGTGATGTATTAATCTGAAAAACTTGACGAGTCCGTTTATATGTAGGGAACCTTGAAAAAAATACCTGATTAATTTTGAAGCTTAAGTGATTTTCCAAAGAGAATTGTTCCATCCAAATTTCGGCCAAGAGAATTGCACTGAAACAAAATCCATCTGTCAGTTCCAACGAGGGTCTCACTCAACAAGAAAATCTTTTATTTTTCATACATATATATCAACATAAACAATTACCAGGGGAATTACAAAAAGTGATCAATTAAATACCGTGTTGACTACATAAAATAATAGTCGAATAATGCAATTCTATTGGTTGAAATTTGGATGGAAAGAATTCTCTGTGCAATTGGAAATTTTATCATTTTCTTCTCCTCACATCAAATTTAATGTCGATCTCCTGCGAATTACTCCTAAATTATCCACGAAATTTCTTCAGAGAGTCGCTGCTCACTGCAGACCTCAAGTTCCGCCAAGAATCTATAAAATTCCATGCAAATTCTCCTGTAAATCACCCCCAACACTTTCCTCCAATATCATAGAAAATAAACCTCCCCGAACACCTCTCATTTGCAAGTAGAATACCGCCACTATACATCCAGGGGACAAAAAAAACGCAGAAGCGGAAGTGAAATTTTTATGAATATGAATGATGAAAGGGTTGAAGGGAGTGTACAACTGAGATTAAAAATCCATTGAAGGGCGTGTGAACAAAAGAGGGACTCCATCAAGGACGCGAGATCTCACGTGAAGGACTCGAAACGGTTTTTGAGGGGTAGCCTCTCGAGAGGAGGAGACCGGAGGCCGTTTGCGCTCCATCGACACCATATGGCGGACATACCAACTTCATATAATGCCCCGGCTTGAATATGTAAACGACCTTCCAATTTCTCCGCTTGCCAACTGAATGTGTGTGTGGTATCCTCAATTTTACTCGGCACTTACTCCTCGTCGTGTGATTTTGTCGCCGGCGAAAATCACAGAGATGATGAACGGTCACTCCGGTTACCCGATGGTATACTCACGCCCAATGGAATCTCTACTCGACGATATGTTCGCTCTGATTTTAATTAAAAGCTTAGAACTGATAGGTTATCGCGGACGATAATTAATTGGATTTTTACCGATTTTTCATTTTACACGGACATTCATTCTGAAAAAACGTCGCACAAAATTCATCCCTTAACGTTGATTAATTATTCTAATTTATCCATAGCTGCAATTTCATTTATGTTAATTTATTTTGTAATATTGTAAAAATATTGTAGCTTTGCCAGTTAATGCCAAAGCTGAGATGAACACATCGTTAGTCCAATATTTCTATTGAAATGAGTGTGAAGATGTGATGTTTTAAATTAGATATCAGAAAGTAAAAACTTCAGAATTCGAATTCACGTATATTAATCATGATAATTACTATTTTCTAATGAATAATCGTCCATAACCGCGGAAAGTCCCATGTCCCTATCCTCGTCTCGTGATTTGAATGATATGGAAAGGTTATATCCGAACGAATTCCATCGTGAGTATCCTATTTGGGATAAAACAACATTAAAAAATATCTCGAGGCACAAAATTATATTTCAATTGGACAGTCCAACCTTTCAAATGATTTTTTCATCCGTTTAGTCCGTTACCAGTTGACAGTTGGTTGCAAAACGAGCATAGGAGCAATGCCATTTCCATTGTATATTAAGATATTACTATAATTTATGCATTTTTATTGTTTTTCAACCATCCGAAACCTCAGTCAAGGGATTTTTAATCCCATTTTACTATTATAACGGAGATATCAACATTTTAAAATTGTGAGTTTCTTAACTTGCGGCTTAAGAATTCACTCTGTTGTAGCACCACTTGATGTGAACGGGATTTTTCTCTCTTATTCTTCAATAAATCCCTGTTCATTGGTGTCTATAACTTTCCTTATTAACTAAAATAATAACTCCAATCGTATTTCATTCTTGATAGACTCTTGGGACTATCAAAATGATTAAAATGTGATAACTCATGACACAGGTACATTTACCTTGGAAGCTTTCTCATGTGAATGCAAAAATGTAAAATGCAAAAATCATCAACAAAAAGAGCCATAAGTTGCATGGAATAATTTCAGTCATTGACCGTATAAAACCAGTACAATAATTGGTTGTCAAATTTTCGCAGTTGGTCATCCATTAAATTTACTGATGAATTAATTAGTATGCAGCAATGGGTTTGGCAGTTAGCGAATTTAATTGAGGTAGACTCGTTAAAATTCGACCAATCGATCGTAACGGTCTAATGAGCGCACAGCCAGTTTACATTTAGTCATTAAAAAACGAACTGAATATAAGCCGACGGTTGAGGTTTCTGTGCACTAAAACGAACTATCATCTCATTTACTAGTGAGGAGCATCCTTCTCCTCATTTAAATTTCAAAGATGAATTATAAGTGAAAAATTGATGAACAGTTTTGAATCTTTGATCAATTTCTTTCCACTCTTCGAAGTAACCCAATCGATACCTGTAATTGTTGAAAAATAAAAGAAATACTGTGAAACGATTTTCTAGAAAAGTGAACAATTTTCTTGAATTCAGTAGTGAAGCGGTAAAACGGTTCAAGTCGATTTTGACTATTTGTCAGTTTTTATAGAATATCTTAAAATCTAAGGGAAGTTATAAAATTTTCATTACTAGCTTTTTTGTAGCCCTTAATACGCTCTACAAAAAAGGTTATGACGAAAATTTTGTTATTTCCCTTAGATTCGGAGATATTCCTCGAAAAATCAACTAATGGCCAAGTCGACTTGGACCGTTTTACTGCTTCGCTACTGAATTATTCAGAAAATCCGAAAAGTCTCTAGAAAAAAATAACAGATATTTTTCTATACATTTCCTTTAAAAAAACTGCCATTTTTTCTAGGATTTAGAACCTATATCCAAAACAAAACATGGTTGAGAAATAAATTTATGTTATTTCCGAAAAATACAAGGAATTGAAATTAATGAGATTGATGAATGAATGAATAAATGGATGAATAAATAAATGAACGGATAAAAAAATCAACTTCAACAATTGATGGCAAGTAAAATCGCTTAATATTTAAAAAAATCGTCTGCGACATTCGCTCAATCCGATATTCGCCAGATCATCCCTTCGAATTCGTACATTTAGAAATTTTAATTCAATCCCAATCCCAAATCGAATCCAGCGGTCCAGTTTTCCTCCGCCAGCGGTTTCATTCATTGGAATTGACAGTTATCCACTCCCGTCACTGTTTTTTGTGCAATCACAACCAGAGTATTAACGTTATTGCAATCGCCACGTACCCCACGTCAATCCTCACGCCCTCGTGCAATTTTTTTCCCCACCCATTCGTTCATTTCGTCTGATCATTCGAAATCCACCCCCGGCGCTCATCTCGCGCCCCAGTCGGGCCCTATTGTCGTATCTACCCGAGACGCAATGTCTCGCATTCAGCGCTTGCAACACCTCGGTCGCCCCTCTACTTGTGATTAGCCTCTGCGCTCGCATCTTAATTAAAATGACAAGGACGCGATTTTTTATTTCGAAACAAAAAAGAGGAAAGATGAAACGAGATGACTCCTCTGTTGAGTTCAGCGTTAGGATCCGGAGCAAGTGAGTAATTGGACATTGTTTAAATCGTGGAATATAATTTTTTTTTGTCGTAGTATCGTCTTTGATCTGTTAGAGAATTAGGGTGGGAATTAAAAATTTTAAAAATTGAAATTTTCGACTAATTAAATCAAATAAAACTCCTTATCTGTACAGAGCAAAAAGTTTTGATTTTCAGGGATATTATTAATAATTTTTTGAGTAATGTTACTTTAACTAAATTTTTCGAAATTTATCTCCAACTTTTGGGAATCTATCAGCAAATTTTTGTGATAAAAAGCAATTATAATCGGAGAAATTTTAGTCAGTGTTCAATATCGCCAATAATTTGTGATAGACTCCTGAGTGTCAGTAACATGTTTCTGAAAATCAACTTACATAAACGTAAAACGTAAAAACATAAAAAAATTATTTTACTAATGATGTTGTTAAAATATGAAATTAATAGTTCATTTATTCCAAATCAATCCCTTATTGGGATCAAATACACAATTTATTTGATCTAAATGAAGGAGTATGACATGTCATCGAAATTCGATCCTCACTTCTGAATTTTTAATCTATCCAAAATTCAATCAGATGCTACAATTAACTAAACATTCAAGGTATCATTGTGATATCCATGCATTCATCAATTATTCAACTTTATTGATGTGAATACAGAAGGAATGAATCCAGTAAATAAAAGACAAAAATTCAAGACTTCATGAATTTAAAAGAAATTATTATTAATAATTTTTTTTTAAAACCCGATCTCTCGTATTTTTCGCTTTTAATAAAAAAAATGAAAAACCTGCATCCAAAGTTAATCCGGCATGGCATTAATTTCTGGAAAAACAGGACTCAAGTGAATTCTCTCATTTTTCAGGGTAAATTTTTTTGAATATTCTCAAACACAAGAAATTATTTTGTGATTGAAGTCTTTTCCTCAGCAAAATTGGTAATAAATTATCCTTTAGATTTTACATCTCACTGTTAACAATTTGTGGCTGATATTGCCGGTACACTTGGAATTTTTTATGAAATGACAGTTCTACTAAAACTCACAATTTGATGAAGAAATTAATAAAAACTGAGAATTTCAGTTGAATTAATCGATAGGAATTCCATGTTAAAATTTAATTCAATATCACAATAAACAGAAAATTTATCGAAAATTCCTAAATTCTTCACTCATTCAGCCGCATCAATCAGTTCAAACAAATAATGACTGCCGTAAATAAATTATACAAAAATTCAGTAATTTATAAATCCGAAAGAAACGCTTAAAACACGTAAATTTCTCATTTAAAAAATTCGAAAAAAAACTATTTTCTCATATCTTTCGCATCCAAAGAGAAGAAAAAACAGGAAAACGTGTATTCAAAGTAAATCTGACATGACATTAATTCCTGAAAAAACAGGGCTAGAGGAAATTCTCAAAGGATAAGAAACTGAAGAAACAAAAAAAAAACATGAAAATAAAATCGTAAGGGGGGAGGAATTGGATCGATGGCTTTCGAGGCACACGCCGGTCGCCGCTGTTACCTAAATGTCAAAGAGCGTATAGGCACGAGACGTCGGGTGGTCGTGCGAGAAGGGCGCCGTGCAAGAATAACTTGGAAACTTTTACCCAAGCACGTGCGCATAAGGGGAACTGACAGAGAAAGAGAGAGAGAGAGGACGCCGAAGTGCATGGACTCTGGTATTGGCTGGTGTTCACACACGGTGGATGGACGTAATGAAAGTATATGCGTGGCCGATGCACTTCGTGCGACGCTGATTGTCACTGTGGCACGTGTGCCGAGGGGGTTCTGCAGAATTTGGGTAATTTGAGATCAGCGAGGATGGAAGGGGGTTAATTGGAAGAAGTCTTTAGTTTTTGGGGTGAAATGTTGGGAGAGGGGATGGGTCAAGGGTCTAAGGATAGATATTTTTAGGGAAATCCTTTGAAGAAGGCGATGATGAGGTATTTTTGGCGGACGGAGGGATCATTCTGTTGAAAATTATTTTTGAAATTGTTTTTGAATTCCTTAATTTACTCCAGTTCTCAATCAAGACTTGAATATTGATTCCAAATCATAATAAAATTTCTTGATTACTACTAATTTTCACGGAATAATTGACCTGGAATTTTCAGTTTGCATGAATTTTTCTGATTTCTACTAATTTTCACAGAATAATTGACCTGGAATTTTCAGTTTGCATGAATTTTTCCATAAAATTTGGAATTTCCACTGAGAAAATTCGTCGAAAAATCAGTAGAACTATAATGTGACAAAAATTTTCCAGATCTGTTGCGGAAATTTTCGCCAAAAATGTTTAACAGAGTTCAATATTTGGGCCTTTCAGAGTTTTTCACGAATAATGAATAATTTGATCTGAATTTTCTAATCGAAGATTCTTAACTTTCAAGTAAAATCTCTGATTTACTAGTATTTTTGGCCAATATTTTTGTATGGAAGACTGAATATTCATATGAAATTCTTCTCGAAATGTAGAATTTATTCGCATTTTCCATCTGTCTGAAAAACGATATTAACCCTAGTCTGATTACCACACGCGACCCTGCGACTTGGTCACCTCCGCGGGGATTCACCGCCGTGTTATTTCGGCTCCAGCGGTGCCGAATTCACTCTATACTGCCCGGACGCGTTCAGCGAGTTTCCGGCAACGTCGCGTAACGGACGACTTCAATTAATACGGGAAAATCAGTAGCAAAGCGGTAAAGCGGTTCAAGTCGATTTAGCTTTCCGCTGAGTTTTTGAGGAATATCTCGGAATCAAATGGAGATGGCGAAATTTTCGTAATTACCTTTTTCGTAGCTCTCAATTCGCTCTATAAAAAAGGCTCTGATAAAAATTTTGCTATCTGCCTTAGATTCCGAGATATTCACTGAAAATTGACCAATATAAAAAATTCATCTGTTGGAAATGATTTGTTTGCTTTATGAATTTCGGAAATTATGTTGTTCCGAAGGTTACTATAATTTTTCAGACACATCAATTGGAAAAGTCAAATTGTTTTGAATTTTTCTGGTTAACCAGTCAACGGCAATTAAAACTGCCGTTTAAGTGAGATGTGACTTTCACAAAAGTCCATTAAAAATCGACAAATCTACGAATGAAAAATTTCCAAAAATTCTAATGAAGTCCCCTTCGGCTCGTTTTTCTCCTCCAAATGACACCCGTTTCCCATACTCCGTAAAATTAGATAGATAACATCACGTAAATTTCACCCCCTGAACACCATTAAAAAACAGTTAGAATGACGGATGGCCTCCGCCATGATGTATCAATTTCCAAGGTCACCACTTCCATTACCCGATGAAACGTCAGCCACCACTTCATTATGGCATACCTCTCCAAATAGTCCCCGAAGGTCTGAAAACAGTGAAGAATGATGAAGGTGAGAATAATCCGATCGCCCAGTGAAACCGGTGCCGGCCAAATATACAGAACAGTTTACCGCTTAAATTGTCCCCGAAAGGTCAAAGTGTCAGCCGAGTTGTACCTCTCAGTGGTCATCGTTGATTCGGGGATATGCAGACCACAAACACAAGGGGTTAAACCAGACACAACAGTGTTTGATCTATTAAATCCTGTATTAAGGTCAAACTGACTGCACGGATTATCTCAGACTTGAATATCAAGGTCAACGTTTATTGAGGAGACAAATTCTTGGTTTCGAGAATATCGTGCAGCCGTCAGTCAACGGAACACGCGAGACCCTAGCTTCTATCGATTAGGTCGTCCAAACCACGGAGAAAAAAAGCTCCTATACTTAGAAGGAGAGAGAAAAAAACGCTCAAACAAGTCTTGTTTAAACCAAAACAATCTAAATTGTTACCAAGAAAATAAAATTTACTGTCGACTAAAAATAGGTTTAGGAGTTCTAAAAATTTTTAGTCTCTGCACGAAGAGAATGAAAATAAAACGATATGAAATTAAAAATTACTATGTGAATATAGTAATCAAGAATCATTCCAGAAAAACTTTAACATTTGATTTATTTTAACCGAACGTTTGCAATGTGAAATTAATTTTTTACAATTTATCACAGTGATTTTTAACGGATAAAACAGTATAAAATGCACGGACGAAACAAAAATTTTCAAAAGTGTTAAAAATGCTTCTTTTTTTACCAATTTTTACTATTGAACGACGAGAAATTACTCAAATCGTATGAATTTTAACAATGTTAAATTGTAATTTTTTCTTACGATTTAAAATTTTAGTTTATACTCAAGCGCCTCCTACATTTTACTCGAGGAAATAGTAGAAATTACTATGTTGACTAGTAAAAACTTCAGCGGACGACGAGAGTGTCGATTGTTTTCAATTCTTGGAAACTCCTCCCTCCGTCCACGCAATGGCCCGGGTGGCGCATTCTATAATTCTAAAAAATTCAATCCTTCCTCTCCCCCTCCTCTTTTTCAAAATGAATATACGTGGAGCAAAATTATTGATAATAATTTTCAAGGGTGATAAAGAAGATTAAATCTAGTTTTTCACTTCGATTATTCAAAAAATCCCCCTCCCACGTCCTCTTCCGCGAATATTCATTTTGGAAGGGGAGAGAATATTTTTTTAACCAACGAAGTAAAAATTTATCGTTATCCTCCTAAATTTTACTCGTATCAATTGAAAATTTTACTTTTATGCTACCATTATCTACTATACCGACTCTCAATTTTTACTGTTCAACAATTTTTAATGTTCAACAGTAATTTTTACAAAGGTAGCAATTTCTCAAAATTACTACCGTAAATAGTAAATTTTCGAGTGTGACGGGTATAGTCCTGTATTTTTTTTTTCTGATTTTTCAGTGTTATTTACATCCTTAATCTTCTGCTTAAGCTCGAAAAATTCAATTTCTCATAAGAATATCTGTTATTTTGCCACTTCTAAATCAATTATTATCAATAATACTAGACTGCCAATTGAACGTAGACAAACAGAATGTTTCGATTTATATTAACTCCCGTTTTTAATTTATTTCAGATTTTAATCTTAAAAATTTAAGTTACGTATGTACTACTTTCAAGGGAGAGCGCTGCGGCCATCTCCATATCTCAAAACACAATTTCCCTCTGGAGCTGTCTTAGGGGTTGCCTAGATTGTAGTCTCACACTATAATTAACGAAGATCGTTGGAAAAGACAATGATGTTAATTTAAAAACCGTGAGTTTCTTATTTCAAAAACCCAAAAATACCGAATTCTAGAACCAAGAGGCCCTTAAAATACGTGAAAATGTGCCTTGACTTCAAAACTATTTGCACAGGTTTTTCTTTTTTCGATAAAGATTACTGAGAACAAGAGCTTTTTTTTCAGAGAAAATTGCCTTAGAATAAGTGAAAATTTCGCTGAAATCCAGAAATTTTTACTAAGAATCTGAGAAAAATTGTCCCTGCGACGCGGTCTCTCTCATTTTTTTCTCTCCTGGCGCAGTTGTAACCGATTGTCACGCAACTGCGTTTCCATTTACATAAGATTGACTGGAGTAAAGTAATTAGTGGGTTAGAAGTCTGAAAGAGCGGAAATGAGAGACTCCGGGGTCTCGTTCCTTTAATTACGATGAATGAAGGAATTTTATGGGAGAGATAAAAACTTCTGAGCGCTCCTGGCGATTTTAGGACATTTCCAATGGCGCGAGTTCATTGAAACAATGCTTAATTAAAAGACCAGAAAATTCTGGTCCGAAGTACCCATATATTCGGGGAGATTATTTTTTTTTGCTATCGATACGTGCATTCAACTGTTCCAATCACTATGCTCCGTAGAAATTCACCGATAACGGGTTTGTAATTGACTTCCTGATAATTCCGAATTTCTAACAATTTTTTGGGTGTTTGCAATGGAGATCCCAAAGCCCATACTGCTGCAAGGTACAATGAATGTAGAATATTCCTTCTCATAATTTGCTTCAGAAAGGAGAATGTAAAGGAGAGAAAATGTTCAGGTGAACGTGAATACATCACAGCTGATGGATAAGACACAGAAAACTTGAATCAATAACGGAAAAATAATGACTTGTTTCTACGCCGAAGAATATCCAAGTTCTTTGGCTATTTTTTTTCCAATGAAATGCTTTTTTATTTTTGTAGACGAATATCAGAGCTTTCATTTCAGCCCCATTTGACCCTAAGTTTCAGGACATTTTGCAATGATTTTATTATTTAAACTTTGCAGGTCTGAATTTTCATCTCGTTATTGAACCGTTAGAAAACATTTTAAAAATCGGAAAAAAACAGAAAGTTTACTTTTGAGGAAATATTGATGAAATAATTTAAAAATCCATATTTTTTCAATTACGAGCATTTTCTCGGAATAATTTATAAACAATCAATTTCGACTATTAAAATTATTTGTTCGGTATCGTAATAAATTTATCCATATTCTGTATTTCATTTATAAACAACGAATATTTAAAAAATAATAATTCTGGGCAAAATGTCATTTGAATTCCGCTGAATATTCATGATTAAAAAAAATTCTCACGCAATTATTTCACAAATTTGATAATTGAAAATGGTTGAATCTATAGTGTGGTCTGTACCAAACTGTAAAAGATACTTACATATCCTTAAAAAAAAAAAATTAGAGTTTTGGAATTATTTAATACTATTGAAACATGCGAAGGATTTCTCAGCAGAAAATCGAAAATAATAGTATATTCAACAGAACCTTACGGAGAGAACTCAAATCTCCGAATCTCCAATATCAGATGTCCGTTCTTACAGAATTCTCACGCCTAACACTCGCTGCATATTCTGTTGAAGATGGCTTGGCCATGGCACACATTTCGGTACGGTAGCGACGCCAGGAAAATGAAAATTATTTTCACATGGAGATTATTTTCCGAGATTTATCTCTTTGTGTCATGATAATACATGGAACTTACACGCGTTTCACATCGCGCTGGGATATTACGTAGCACTGCACAGTGAGAATTTTGAAAAACTAGGGCATCGAGCGTATCCTCATCGCGATGAAAACTCGAAATTGGAAACTATTTCAATGATGAGTGGAAAGACGAATTACCGGATGGCAAAGACAGGTATTACGTATTTCTTGCTGTTTGTAATCGAAGAGTGATCTATTATAAGTAGCGATCGACGGAGATCTGTATGATTTTTTTTATCGTTATCACCTAAGGGAAATGAGTCGTTTTTTCCAGCCCCGCTCTCTACAAGCTGTCATAAACGGTTAGAATGGGTTCGTCGAGGTGTTTAGTCGACGATGTGAAGAGGACAGATTTTTTATTAACATTTAACATATTTAATTATGCAATTGAATTGCCATCGGCCAGTGAGCGATGGAATCGAACTTTGAGGGTAATACCGCCCGACATGCGTCCAATACTGCCCACCTTGTTCTCATGACTTTTTTGAGCAATGCAGATCAACTGTTATAATTTTTCCTATTTTCATCCTTCGCTTCCATTCTTTGGCTCCATTTTGAGAAAGATTTCACGTGAATAATAATAAATTATCCTGAATTTACCCGATGTTCCAGTGGCCACCGACTACCCCAAACAATTGAGCTGTCACTCGACCGCCCTCTAGCTGCAGAGTCTAGCAGCCCTATAGAAACCCTGGGCGGCATTACCCACAAACTCTGGGCGGAATTACCCACAAACGCGGAGGCTGATAAAATAGCCAATAATAACTGATGAATTCTGGTGGCTCGGCGCAGTGGGTAAATTCGTTGCCTCACATGCGAAAGGTTCCGAGTTCAAATCCCGGCCAGGTAGATGGTGCGATCTAACCATTTAAAGTCTTGATCATCATTGCAGTATACCCTAACCGGGTCGAAACGATGTAAAATAACGATTAAAAAAAATATAAAAAAAACTGATGAAAATATTTTTCTGCTATCGAAAAGGTCGCAATGGATGTGGAAATGTATAACGAACATATATTTTGCACTCCATTCAATTAAGGGCCAACTGAAAATTTGAAAAATCTTAAATTCTGGGGTCGAAATATTTTAAGAATTCAGTCGAAAATGATTTGAATTTTTTTAACGACGTTTCCACGGCAGAAAATTGGAAATTTCTGTTGAAATTACTCGTTGTTATTAAATATTTGAATACAAAAAAAAGAAAAAAAAATTTTCTTAGCCAATCCTGAGAAATACGAATCCAATACAATGCAACCTCTAATATTTTTTTCTACTGCTAATGAGTTGACTAGTGTATAATTATCAAAGATCGCCGAACGTCCCAAAAAAATTTTATTCCAATCCCGGGTAGAAGTTCCCAACTCTTTTATTGCAAAAAAATTCAGAGAACACGATATCTGAATGCGATCGGCGTGAAAAGGATTCGTTTTGAATAGGAAATTGGTGCCACTGGAGTTTTCAATAGTGCGTTTAACAATTCCTGCCCCAATTGTGAAAAAAATCACGAAATTAGTAACAATAGTGTCATGCCTATTGTCATCCAACTTGCCTAGCACTCGAGAATTGAAACGAAACGTATATTCGAGGTTCGAAGGAACGAGAAACGTTTGACCTGACAAATTTGGAATCGCCCCGAGACGACTGTGAAATATAGGAATGTATTTCGTTCAGCTACTTGTGAAGCTCAATAATTCATTGTCCGTTGAATCGATTTCTGTCACTATGTATACACTGGCGTATTTCATCGTGATTTTAGTTGGGAACTAAAAATGAGTGAGATGGTGGGAATGAGACGGGGACGGGGGGTTGGAATAGGAAGCTACGAGAGATGGAAGAGACAGAAGCCACATTTAAACGCCATCCTCGGGTCGATATCGAATTTACAGGGCCTGGTGCCAGATGCCAACGAACCCTCACCTCTGCTGAATTCAAATGCAATGCAACCTCTGCGTTTTCCACGAATTTAATTGCACGATTTCATCCTTTTTAGGTAACAAACCAGGTATTTGATTTGGATGGCTGCATTTGAGGGAATTTGGGGGTTCGATAGCGGCATGCCTTATGGATTTACGAATCTCTGGAGAATTATTGAGAAGTTATTGAGACATGCAGAGGGAAAATTAACCCTAGTCTGGTTACTGCACGCGGTTCTGTGGCTTTGGGCACCTCCGCGGGGATTTACGGTGCGTTGTCTGGGCTTCAGCGTTGCCGAATTCACTCTAGACTCCCCGGACGCGTTCAGCGAGGGTCCGGCAACGTTGCGTAACGGGCGTTTTCATTTAACTCTTGAGGGGTAACAGAAGGCCATCGTTTCCTCGAAATGTTCAAATAAATTCCCCATTCAAAGTTAGTAATATTATTTGACCCCAAAGCACATTGATCTTCATCATTGTCTCCTGGAGATTAATGTGCTTCGATTCGTAAAAATATCGATAACTTTAGGCAGGAAAGTTGTGCAAAAATTTGAAAAATTGGCGGCATTCTGTTATCCCTTAAGGACATCCAAGTACTTTGGCTATTTTTTCAACAGAGAAGTGCTTTTTTATTTTTCTAGTCGAGCCCCATTTGACCCTAAGTTTCTGGAAATTTTACAATGATTTTATTATTCAAGCTTAACAGGTCTGAATCATAATTATCAAGTCAACCCAGATAACTACCATAATCATGTCAACCCAGATAACTACTATTGGATATCCTTAAGGATATCCAATTAAATATTTACAATATTCAATTAATTAATACATATTGTAAATATTAATGAATAAATATGAATTATTAATATTTTTAACTTCCCGACCCTAAGGAAGGAAGTTATTGTAATGAGAAACGATGAGATTGATTTTCTGTCGTCATAATTGATGCTACTTTGTATGATTAAGACTGGAGTCAAATTCCAGCAAAATCATCTCAGCGGTTTCGGAGTAATTCGAACATGAATTTTTGAAATTTGAAACTTTTCAGAGATTTTTCAATATAGGTCAATTTTTTTCTGTATTCTTTTTTATTCTATCTTTCTTTTTTTTCATTGAAAACTAAAAAATGCTCTTGGTTTATTCCATAAACTCTAAAGAGAATTTTCCCCAGAAAAAATTGCTCAAGCTACTTGGATACCCTCAAGACATTTGAAATTTGAATGAAGAAAAAGGAAGCTTCTCGCAAGTAACATGACGTGATAGATAAGCGCGCGATAGTGCGCGTCCTGTCTACTCACTTTAATCTATGAATTCGTAAGATGCATGAAGTTTTAGGGAATAGTTTTGTTGAAACTTCACGAGCTTCGCGAAAGGGATGAAAATATAATTTTATGTTCAAAGGTTTATTAACTTTCCACTTCGTTCTGAAGAGTCAACATTTTCCCTCATTTTGACTCGAAAACTCAAGCATTATCTCCACCGCGAAGTTCCGGAATTGATGATAATTTGAGAATAAAATGGGTTGAGTAAATTTTGAGTCAACATATGGTACCATGGATGAAGTGCCCCTCCATTCGTTTGGCAATTTAATTATTCGGAAAAGCCGAATAATTCCGGCACGAGTTTTTAAATTTAGATTGCCGAGTTCAATGGAAAAGTTGGATCTTCAACTTTGACGGGGAATACGATTACTCGGCGAAAATCCAAATGCCAGAGTTTGCAGAGTTTTTCGAAAGCGAGATCAGGGATTCAGTGATTTTTCCGGGGATAAAGTAGTTTGATGTTGAACATAATTCACAAATACTGGGATTCAATTGCTCTGTAAATCACTCGCGGAAGGGGAAATGGTTTGAGTCAACTCGTCTGGTTGAATGTAGAATTACATCTGTAACGAGTGGTGTTAGAGGGCATCAGGGAAGACTGTTTAGATGATTTTTCGAAAAAAATTGATATAAATGTAGTAAAAATGAAAATACGAAGAGTTGTAATTTTTTCCTGTTCGAGAGGTTAAAATTTCACCTGTTGTTCCTCACAATTTGCGACAACAATAGATTTATTGAAATGCCCGGTGGTTTGGCGCAGTGGATAATTTCGTTGGCTCACATGCGAAAGGTTCCGAGTTCAAAACCCAGCCGGGTAGAATGGTGAGATTCCAATCCCCACCCCTCATTCCTCATTTCTTTGCAGGTTCTAATAATTAATTATTCCATGAATTCATATTTAATAAGAGGCAATTTTTTGTGATTTCAATGATTACAAATGTTTGGAAATCACAGAATGTAATCGACGAAATCATTTCTCATCACACGGAGAGAAATGTTCAGTAAAAATTACGGAACTCTCACTTCACTCACCGATTACGGAATCGACTCAGAAAATTTAAGTGACGGTATCGTAATTTTTCACAAGAAATTCAGATAAAAATTACGGAACGCTCCGGAAAAATTCCGTGACAGTTCCGTAAAATTTCCTACAACCACATTACGGAATACGGAAAAGATACGTAATTTTTATTGAATATTTCTCTCCGTACATGTAATCACATTCTGTGCTCTTGGTAATCACGGTTATCACATAGGCAATGGGAATCAGTGTAATCAGTCCCGTAATCCTGGGTAATCGATTACATTTTGTAATCGCGGTGTCACCCAATTCGTCTGTGAATAGCTCCTCATGAAAGACATTAAATTTCTTTCTGTCAAGTTGAATAATTTCCCTCAAGTAACTCTGTTTCACTCCATCAAATATTCTCACGTGGAACTTACAGTTTTTCAGCAGGGCTAATTTTCTCTCTCACACTGATAGAATGGGTTAGTTATTGTTAACGAATGGATTTTTGTTGGAGGTTAGGGTCTATTCGGTTTCACCAAATGTTCATTCGTTAGTAGTTAACGAATCTCGTTTGGAATAACTGAATCATTCTATCAGTGCAGTATTCCATCTTGGCAATTCTTATTATAAACTCATAAAAATGCTTGAATTTCGACATTGTATAAACAACCCCAAATGCTCTCAAGAACTTCAAAGATACCCCACCATCCGGATAACATCTCCAACCCAGCATCTCCCCTTAACCGCCAGTCTGTTTATTATTCCGCAAACCCACTCCGCCCCACCCGAAATAAGAAGTCATTCGTAAAACCCCGGCGAAAGAGCACGAGACTTTTTTCCGTCTACAGCAACGATCTCGAAAATGTTAATGCTCCTAAAGGGGTAATATAGCCGGGCACCCGGTGTTTCGATGCACGCGACGCACGAACCGCATCCAACTCGATTAGTATATGGTCGCGTGAGTCTGTCACGGACTCGACGAGCGTAAGAATTTGCGTCGCCGCAGGCAGTGCACTCTGATTGCCACCGAAAATTGGGTATTCCTATGGAAAGCCGAAGATCATCAGCAGAAGGGAGAAAACTGGCTAATGCATTTGTAACCGAGTGATTGAATGTAGTGAAACCATTTTGGAATTTTTGTTAATTATACAGTTTTAGGGAAAAATGTTAGAAGAAATTTTGTGGCAGTTTCAGAAATTCTCCAAAACTTTCGTCATGAGATTTTGTACTTGTTCCAAAGACGAGGACAATTTCTTCACGACAAAAAACTGATCTCTCAAATCAAGTCTACACTGTTAAACATTTTTGCCTGAAATTTCCGGGACACTTTTGGGAAATTTTTATCGAATTTAATCACTACTGAAATTGACAATTTAGAATTTCGTGGTAAAATAAAAGAGAACTGTAATTTTCAGTTCCATTTTTCCCTGAAAATAAATAGAAAACCAGAAAATTCCGGCAAATATTATTTCACTAAAAATTCGATGTAATTTGGCAATAAACATTCATATTAGACTGAAAATTCAAATAAATTAAGGACTTCTCCTCTTTATGCTGCTTAAAATTCTGGAATTTTACTGAATTATCTGTGAAACCTGAAATTTCATAATTCTTTTTCCCTTATTTCACACTTAGTGTCACTGTCCCCAAAATTAGTAGTCAACTGCCCATGAAATTTCATTTTTTTTTTTTCAACAATATATTTGAATCAGTTCATCCCATAGTTTTTCATTCTCAAATCCAAAATATTTTAAAGCAAAATCATACTTTACTTGAACAAATGGCCCTTATTTTTTTGACAAGTCCAAAATCGTTTGACGAAATTTTTTTTCTCACTGCCCCAATCCAGACGAACTTTCTACCGAATTCGCCACATTTTTCTATTAATTTTTTCGAACGTATTTATCCTCATATCACGTCATTCTCCTTCAATACTCTCAATCCTTCCAAATGTCTCTCAGCCCCCGAAAAACTGAATTGAAATCCATCAACCACCTCAAACCCCTGTCTCCCCCCCGCGACTATCGACATTTGCCCAAACAAGACTGACACGCCGCTTAGCCATCCTAGCATCGATCCACACCTCGGAGATCGTTGCGGGCGCGAAAAGCCTCCGAGAAAACAATACCTCGTCGTCTGCACGCATGAGAAAATATTGGCGTATCTCTCGGTCTTCCCGGTGGAATTCACCCTCAACGGTGAATCCGCAAAAACAGGAAAGAGGAGGAAAAGTAGCACGTCCTCCACCTTCGCCAGGATGAAACGAGACAGCAAACACAACGATCGATCCGGAAGGCTCGTTGAAGCCGCCCCCAAGGTACAAGTGAACAAAAATTTTCAAAAAAACCTTCTTCATTTCAGGGAACAGCATGAATCATTATATTATTAATATTAAAGGAAATTCCCAATTTCAAATAATTAAGAATATCCAAGTAGTTCAGGCAATTTTTTCTGGAGGAAATATCAACTTTAGTTTTCGAACATTTTTTCCAGAAATGAATTTTTGAAAAAATTGAAGTTTAAAACATTGCGGCTGTAAGAGCTGTATGCTCCCACCTTAAATTCAATAGCTCGTAAGCTTGAAGTGCTCTCTCGTACACATAACTGTATGTTACTTTTTTCGTTTAATCTCTAGTTTTTTTTGCGAAATTAAAAAACATGAGTTTCCGGACAGACAATTGCAAACAATTAAATTAAAAGCTTTTTGGTTGGTACGACGGCCATATTGGGTGGTTTGGATCCGCGCGTTCCTGACGTCTGGCAACGGTCCGCTCAAGTGACTACTCGGACCGAATTTACACAGAAAAATTCATCAACTAGTTGGTTAAATTAAATAACTAATTAATTAAAATTCAGAGAATATTTTTCAGTTTCATTCGACAACCATTTGTTAAATTTTTGATAAATATTCGTCAATTTTTTCGATGAATCAAATTTAATAAACTGTCGATATTGCGAAACCTTATTGCGATATCTTCTAGGCGAAACATTGATCGATTATCAAGATACAAATGATTGCGGGATTGTTTCTAAATATGTATATGTCCTCATCATCTAGCTTGGTAGTTAAAATTGATTGAATTTATTGGATTAGAGGTTCAACCTTGCTGGTTGTTTTTGATTTAGTGCTGAAAATTCCTGCGAACTTCTTGGAATTTCGATCTCATTGAAATTTCACGTAACTTCGTTATTAACAATTCGAAATTAATTAATTAGTTGTTAAATGTCAACGACTAGTGGTTGAAATTCAATAACTGATTGGCAATTCATTTTTTCAACAACTCGTTGAACTCAACAACTAGTTGTTGATGAATTTCAAAAATTTCTCCGTGCACGAGGTTACAGGGGAGGATAGGGCAAAATAGACAATGGATCCCAGGAAAAAAATTAAGTGCTTTCTTTCATAATAATTTTATTAACTATTTGCCATTTATTGTGGAAATTAACATGATAAATACTGTGGAAAACAATGAGAATCAATAGAAATGTTATTAAGAACAACCGTAACTTTCATAGTAATTCCGATAAATGGAAATTAAGCGTATTGCCAACCTTCCAAACCCACAGCAAGATTTTTTTCACCTAAAAAGTACGTAAAAATAACAGAATAATCAAATTAACAAAACAATAATTGGACACATTTTCAAATAACAATAATATTTCTTTCATGTTAAGCATTATACGCAATCGTCAGACTCGAATTAAAAATCGTCTGGATTAATTCGCACGCACCATGCACCCATCATCGGCACATTCGACACTGAATCCACTCTCCGGTACTATCGCAGAGACAGGTTCACTAAAATTTCGAAGAATTTCATAACTGAAAAAACGAGGTAAAAAATAAGTCCATTTTGTTCTAGGGTTCCATATTGCCGCCTGGTCCATTTTGCCCTACGGTCTCCTATAGTACACACATGCAGACCAACGAGAGTCAAGTGTGAGATTGAATAAAATATTATTCTCAATGTTCATTGCAGAAATTTCCGAAAAACTGTATTCAACAATAAAAAATCGTTAAAAGTGTGGGGACGGCAATATTTCCGACAAAACTGAAATCTTGCTTGAAAAAAAGTTGCTAACTTGACCGAAGTACTTGGATATCCTTAAGGTTCACTTATCCCCATTGAAATTCGAAAAATAATAGAATAATAAAGTAATTAAAAATATAAATTTTCAACTGACTATGAATTAAATAATTGACAATAAGTTATTGTCTATCACCTATTCAGTAAATGATTCTGAACTTCTCAAAAGGATTTTTCCATCAACAAAATTAATTAATAACTTATTAATAAAAAAAAATTAAATTAATTTAATGATTTACAAATTGTAAGGCAATACTAACCAATCGACTACTTCAAAATTTAACTAGATTAAAAATGTACGATTAAACCGATGTCTGCTTTACTCATGAGAATTCCTCCTGTTCCTGCCATCGGGGTCAATCAGCCCCCGAAAAACTCCTTACCCCCGAATAATTTATTTATTTACTCGGCCCTGCCCCTCCTCGCGGCCCCAGAAAACGTGGACCACCTTAAATCCCCCCCAAAAAAAATCAATAATCCCATTTGATGCAACTCGCCGGCAAATAAACCAGATGAACATTCTCGAGTTCATCAGACTGACAGGCGTTTGTGGGTTAATCATTAAATTCAATGTATCGGTTAGAACCGCCGTATTTTTTCCCCATGGCAGTGTGAGTTGACGTTGTAAAATCCACATGAAGGTAAAAATATATATAAACCAACCCCTAGTACTCAGTTCCTTCACACACTGGTGTGCGCGGGCGCAATGACTCCGCTCCCCCCGTTACACGTCGCAGGGGTCGAGCGTCCACGCGAGCCCGATACGCGCGGGCCACCACCTACCTACGATAAAAGCGCACCTGTCCCCGTCATTTACGACGTGCAAACTCCAGACCGACCAACCCCGCACAAACGCACTCACAATAATCCACGAAAGAAAAAAAAATGCGAATTTCGGTTATTCTCGGCATCATCTGGCGACTTATTTTCGCTTTTTCCACTTGATCCTCGCGATATGTGAAAGCTCACAGAGCCGGCGCACAACCGAAATAGAAAGCCACGGGCACATGCGTTCCGCTGATATTCCTCCGAATACTCAGGGGATGATTGTATTAACCATTAAACCGAGGTATTTTCATCCGACCCGGCGTCACATGTTCGACAATCAATCAAATGTCTCATTGACACCATCGATACAAATCCGCGTCGATGAACTCCGACCGCATGAATACTCGAAACAATTCTTACAATCGTATTACTAAACTAATTAGTTCCCAACCTACCTTGTCACCGGTTTGCCCGCAGCCTCCAGCGATTCTTATCCACGTTGCACCCTAATCCCAGATCACAAGCCTCTTCAACCCTCCAAAATCACCCCCTCAACTTCACTTGATACCTCCACCACAAAATAAAACGAGAAAAAAAATTGTCACAATGTCAAACCTCTTGGTCACACAGTCCAAAACTTCAAAACATATCCAAAAACAAATTCATTAAAAAAAATCACACTAAAAAATACCGAACCCTCACAATAATTCGTAATACCCGCGCAACTGAAAGCACATAAAACCCGTTCCGGCTCTGAGGCGGCACACGTCTTCACACACTAAACACAGTCTGTTGAAGATGAGTCCCCCTAGTTGTCGCGGCTGTGGGGCGCGGACCACTACCTTAACGAGCCTCCCGGATCGTTGGATAAAACTCGGTTGAAGCTGTTCCGTTTGACGTACAAACTCCCCACCACTCGGTCTTGGCTCTTTCGTTCTATACCTTCGTACCACTCCCGCTCCCCTCACTTATCCCCACCCCTACGCCGCCCGCCCCCTCCCATCGCTGATTTCACGCCGTCACCGCCCCCCCGCCCCGCGACCCCTGCGCCGAAACTCCGTGCGGTCCCCCATGGCATGTGCGCCAGCGCGTGGACTTCACCCACACGTCCCCCCCCCCTGCCCGCACAGCCCTTGTTTCACCCCTCCGGCGAACCCTCGCGAGACGGCGACCCCTATCGACGCACCCCCCCCTGCCGCCTCCCATGTCGCAGTGTTGGTGTAGACGAGATGGAACTCAGATGAATGCGTACACACATGTGACTGGCGAGATCTCTCTCTAGCTCGCACGACCGACGCCCCCGGATGGTTAAGGGCTCTCGTGTAAGCCGAGGGGTTACGTGGTTATATTCTCGGTCTCCGTCGTTCTTTGGATCTGCACTCACTCCATCCCCCGATATACACATGGTGACAGGAGCGTGAAAGCCCTCGGTAGCACCCCGCACGCATTTTTTATCAGGGTAAAAGTCGCTTGTCAGCGCATTGAGTGTGTCTGGTTTCGTGTCTACTAGGGCTTGATGACTTTTAGGACCTGCGACGTTAGGGTTTAAATGCTTGGATAGTGCGGGGGGGG
>NW_021680416.1:1502301-1603141 GCF_001412515.2 Diachasma alloeum
TAGCGGAATTTGATTGACAATTTTTTCGGTTCTTGGAGGTTCTTGGATGCCATTAGATATTCTGTTTGATGTGAATTCCGTGGTCTATAGGCTATTTTCAGTAATAAGCAGGGGGCTACGCCCCCTGCGGTCCTCCGAGTCGAATAATGATAAGAATTTTAGGAAATCACTTATCAAAATAATTAGGACCTCCGATGATTTCCTCTGTACTAGGGCTTGAGGACCTTCAGAACCTGCGACGTTAGGGTTTAAATGCTTGGATGGGGCGACAATGGAGTGGGGCGGGGTGGTAGGGTGAGGGGTTAACGGAATGTGATTGATAATTTTTTCGGTTCTTGGATGTCATTAGATATTCTGTTTTGTGTGAGGGTTGTTTGGGATTTCGGGAATGTCATGGGATGAGATTTTGTCGCAGAATCACTCATTATGAAGGAATTCCGTGGTCGACACGGGATCAAGGCTATTATTAGCAATAAGCAGGGGGCGTAGCCCCCCGTACGCTTTTTTAAATTCTGATGTATATTAGAGTAGGGAAAATGACTTATCAAGATATTGAGTATATCCGATGGTTTCCTGTGATTTTTAAATGTTGGGGATGAAGATGGTGAGGGAGAGGGTCTGGGTGGTTGGATGAGGGGTTAACGGAATGTAATCGATAACTTTTTCGGTTCTTGGATGTCATTGGATATTCTATTTCGTTTGAGTGTTACTTGGGATTTATTGAATGCCATGGGATGAGATTTTTTCTCAGAATCAATCATTTTAAGAGAATTCCATGGTCAACCCTCTTATTAGAAATTGGAAGGGGGCGTAGCCCCCCCCCCGTGCGGTTCTTCGAGTCTGATGTATATTAGAGTAGAGAAAATCACTTATCAGGATATTAAGTATATACGATGGTTTCCTGTAATTTTTAAATACTGGGGGTGAGGTTGGCGAGGGGGAGGGGGTGGGTGGTTGGGTGAAGGGTTAACGGAATGTAATCGATAATTTTTTTGGTTCTTGGATGTCATTAGATATTCTATTTTGTTTGAGGGTTACGTGGGATTTATTGAATGCCATGGGATGAGATTTTGTTGCAGAATCAATCATTGTGAGAGCATTCCGTGGTCGACAGACTATTATTAGCAATAAGCAGGGGGCGACGCCCCCTGCGGTGCTTCGAGTTCGATAATGATAACAGTAAAGAACATCGCTTGTCAGTTTATTGAGCATATCCGATGGTTTCCTGTATACTAGGCCCTGATGACTTGCAGGATCTACGACGGTAAGGTTAAAATGTTTGAATGGGGGTGACGAGGGAGAGGGTGTGTTGAGGGGTTAACGGGATGTCATTAGATAGTACATTTCGATACAAATGGGAAAAAGTGTTTGTTTTTAACCGTGGGAGGTGTTTAGTTCTACCCTCCCAAGGGTCAACGAACACATCTCCCACGAGTGTCAAACCCTATTTTTCATCACAATGTGTGGAAAGTACCATTTTGCGGATACGGATCGAGTGTAAAATTTCACTTTACGCACAAGTGATGAAAAATTGCGGTTTTTCGAGGGTTTTTTTTGGGATTTAGTGGATGTCATGTAATGAAATTTTGTCTCAGAATCAACCATTATGAGAGAATTCGTTAGTCAACAGATTATTATTAGAATTGCTGAGGGGGCCACGCCCCCCTTTGTAATTTCAGGGGGGCTTGGCCCCTCGTGCGGTCCTCCAAGTCCGAAAAAGGCTGAGGCTGAGGAGGGGAAGGGTATGGGAGATATGCTGAAGCGTCAACAACACGTGATTGATAATTTTTTCGGTTTTTATAGGTCATTAGAAATAAAATTTTGTTATAAAAAATTGGCAATTCACATCGGATAATCATTATGACTAATAATTATCGTAGCACTCCTAACAATGGATTTGTGGAAGAGCAAAACTTGCTGGCTTATGAAGCAATTTATGCAACGAGCTAAAATGGGTTGATCAAGATTAACTTGAGGATATAATAGAAATAAAAAATGAAGATTTACATCGATAAATAGAACGCAGGTTGGTGCAGAGGAGATTATGGTTGAATTTATAGGTGGGTATGGGGTGAAACTTTCAACTGTCGATATACAATATCAGAACATTTGCGCTCGTGCTCAGAATTGAAACCATGGATTCTCTGATTCCTTCGGGCTCATAACCTTCCGACCTTTAGCACCATTTAAGCTCATTTCGGGAGTTTTGGATGGTGTAATCATGAAGGGATTAAGGTTGCCTTGAGCACTGGCGTTTGTTTACCGGGGAAATTAGTAATCTCCTTCTGTTTACGAGATTTGCATTTCCTGGGACGGGTATGTGGACCTTAACAAATACATCGGGTGCAAGGAGTTCGATAAGAATAATAGATCGATTGCAGTCAAGTCAAGAACTTGAGATATACGGAGAGAATTATTTGGTGAATTTCACCAACTAGTTGGTGAAATTGAATAACTAATTAATTAAAATTCAGAAAAAGATTTTTCAATTTCATGAGACAACCATTTGTTAAATTTTCAGTTCAATTTTCTTGTTAAATTTTCAGATTTAACAAGAAATTGTAGATTATTAAGAAAATATCTTCTGGAGAAGACATAGATCGACTGTCAAGTTATAAATGATTGCAGGATTGTTTACAAATGTATATGTGCCCTCACCATCTCCCTTATTGGAGAAATTGATTGAATTTATTGAATTAGAGGTTTAAGAGCTGTTTTTTTATAGATAACCATAGCTAAAAATTTTTAGCTGAAACATCTTGGGAACTCACTGGAATTTTTTTTTCTAACTGCAATTTCACGTAATTTCATTATTCAGAGTTCGAAATTTTATGGGAAAAAATGAAAAATATAAATATCAGTGCAAATATTCCATGAAAATTAATAGAAATCAGGAAAATTGTGATACATATAAGTTCTCCATTGATCTAAAATTCAGCGTAATTTGATACACTGATAGACTGATTTATTTATTCCAAACAAGATTCGTTAACTATTAACGAATGGTAGAGTTGAATATGACCAAATGAATATTAGTTAATAGTTAACTTGAAAGGTTCACTTGAAAGGTGAAAATCGAGTCAAACAAGCCTCCTCAAGCGTGCTTTTGTTCGAATGAACATTTGGTGAGACCGAATAGAGATCCTCATCTCCAACCAAATCCATTCATTGATAATAACTAATCCTTTCTATCAGTGTCCTAAACATTTCCGTTTAAATTTGAAGTTAGAATAAGTTGGAAAATCGTTGTCAAATGAAATTGAAAAATCCTTTCTGAATTTTAATTAATTGGTTATTAAATTTCAACAACTAGTTGGTGAAATTCACCGAATAATTTTCTCCGTGTATATATGACGTCTGATTCAGGTGAGCGTCAAACATTTCCTTGCAGTGATCAAACAATTTATTTTCTCAATTGTCATCGATGAAATTCTAGTGCCAAATTCTTTAGCTATTACGTACCCGGTAATAATTGCTGAACGATGTAAATGTAATTCAGTAGTCAATGGTCCGCCGTTAAGCGATGTAATGCCATCAATTGCGTTAAACTATTTTCGTTGATGAATTCGATTTGCATGTGGAGAGCTTTCGATTAAGCCCCCTCGGCCAATGACATTGAATTCATAATAGTAGTAACACGAGCATTATTGTATGGAAGTATCTGCGCATCGATTTGATAGCTCACACAAAGGAAAAAATCCCCTACGGGGAATCACACCTAATTTTACTCTACACTGTTGGGAATTTTTTGAAAAATTTCAGTGTTTCAAAATTATGTTTATCAAACAGAAGTATTTTCGTATTTAAATGGTTAATTTAACAATTAACAGTGACTAGACTAGGTGGTTTATATACATGTGTCTGTTTCAGAGGAGGAACCACAGTTCGAAACATCTCGTACGTTAATCCACACTGATATTCCTATTCAACGAATTAATATTTTGAGAAGCGGAAGTTGAGGGTCTACGATCCCTCATATATCCACGGTAGAAATACCGTCAAAGTTACCGTCGAGCGTGTAAATAGACGCTGCCAATTTTCTTATAAGTATCAATCGAATTTTATGAATTAGTTCATGATCACTGATAAAACGAATCCTTTACTGCAAACGAGATTCATTAACTATTAATGAATGCTAGAGATGAATATGACCAAATATATATTCGCTAGTAGTTAAGAAATAAATTGGCTAGAATCCCTTTGAGCTCAAGTTAAGGAGATTCACCCCATTCACATTGACCTGTAGCTCAATTACATCCCCATGGTGCACTCCCGGATCAAAAACTGCACAGCTAACTTCTCGCATTAAAAAATAGACAAACTCTCCTTCAGTCAAGTTTTCAGCGTCATGAATCGATCTAATTTTGTACTGGGAAGCTGTCATTTTTAAAAATTTTCAATAAATTGTCCAGATGTAAATCAGCATCTCATTCATGATGTAAAATTCAAAAGAAATTCAACATCTAGTTGGTAACTCTTTTTTTCAACAACTAGTTGGTGAAATTCACCAATTAATTTTCTCCGTGTATATCTCGCTCAAAACCACCAGACATAATATTATTGACTTTAGGCGTTCAGTACTTTTATAAAAACGCAATTTATGTTCAGCAAAACGTAATTTATGTTTAGGTTTTTCTGTATGTGATACACGTGCGTGCGATAAAGTGGAACTTTACGCCCTAGTAACTCAATATATTATTTAGGATCTTCAAAATCTTAAATTGAGCTATTATATCTTCAGGTGCATCTATTTTCCTACCCCCGGATTGTCCCTCTTAAACTTTAATGCTACCTTCATTCGAAACCCTTACCTTCAATTTTTTTGTACTCCGCAACTCGAATCTCGGATAATCGCCGGATGGCGGATTAACTTCACTCGCTTGCTGTACCCTTCTTTCATTTTGTATTGTAGAGAAAGGATGAAACCGGAGAGAAGAAAGCCCGCCGAAGGAAAGTCTCACAATACCTTCGGTAAATGAGTTTAAGTAGCAGTTGAATTGGGAAAAATAATCAATCTTACTGATGAACTTGTAATAACGACCCTTCGAGAACGGGAAGTTTAACGAAGTTTCAATTTACATCCTTTCAGCGGAACTCAAAGGTCATTAGTCATTTATAAGCTATCCATTTGCGTTCACTCACTCTACTATTTACTGAAGAGGAAAAAGTCGTTTCAATCCAAGAATATTTTCTTCAATCAAATAAAACTCTTCATTTCAAGTTTTTCTTATTTATTTCAACGATATTTTCATTGGAAATGATCAACTTATAATATTGAAAACGATTCCCCATTGCGGATTACGTGAATTGTTCCGTAGTTTTTACTGAATATCTCTCTCCGTGTAATCTTTTCTCCTCAACCCAACTTTACAATCATCTAATATACTCCTTCACCAAAACAACCTTTCCTATTCTACTCAACGTTTAATTCCTCTCCCTAAACCCTTCTCAACATTTTCATCTCCCGCCTCACCCACTCCCACCAAAACGAAATATTCCTCTTCCACGTATAAAAGGATGCCGAAGGCATGCGACGGAAAATCCTCAAAGGATGTTTTGTATTACACTGATGTCAATTTCGCAATGAAATATTGCGCGAGTGAAACAACGAAATGTTTTCCTTCGGTGTTTGTGTAAACAAGAGGGTTGACGGAGGAAAGGAAAAGCGGAGTGTTGAGTCGAGGACGGTGGGCAGAGGGGAAGGGATGAAAGAAGCCAGGCAAAGTCCCTCGAGGCAGAAGATAGTATTTCGAACGAACCGTGGAAAACCAGACGCCGTTTTTTGGTGAAGATTTTTTTCCGTTGCTCCTCTTCTCATAACATCTTCGATGTTCTCTTTTCAGTTGAACCACAGCGTTAACAGGGGTAGTGTAAACACACTGGGTGGTATGAAACCGATCGGAAGAGTAACTCTCGCTGGGCACTTGTATTGCCGAAGGGAGAAAGAAGATATTTTGGAAGAAAAACCTTCCCGCGTCGCTCATTCTCTGTATGTGGAGTTGCTCGTGTGAATGAGGGAAGCAAAGCCGAATATCGGGGCGGGGGGAGGGGAGGGGGGTGACGGGGGGATGAAAATACGTTTTACATCCTCAGGGTAAACAGCAGATGGCACAGGAAATTATGGTACTGTTGATATTAAATTGGTGTGATTCATCGTACGATTTATTCACACTTTTTGGGGCGGAAAGTTCTGTCGTTCCGGGGAACTGGTGGTGCGGTAGTTTTGTTGGCGCTGTTGGATTGAAAATTTTAACATAATATTTAGTTTGATGATGTTAAAATGGGGTTTTCATTGGGGCATGAGGTTTCGGGAAAGTTTCGATGATAATTGTGTTTTTAATCTGTTTTTTTTGTTTGAAAATGATAGTTTTTTTAATTTTAGGGGTTTTGAAATGTTGGAGAAGTTTTGAACAATATTTTTGTTGGGAATTAAGGTAAATGCTCGTTCCTGTGTCTATGGTCGCTCAGATGTGAGCTATCACATTTTAATCATTTTGACAGTCCCAAGAGGGTATCAAGAGTGAAATACGATTGGAGTTATTATTTTAGTTAATAAGGAAAGTTATAGATGCCAATGAACAGTGATTTATTCACGAATAAGAGAGAAAAATCTCATCCACATCAACTGGTGCTACGATAGAGTGAATTCTCAAGCCGCCCGTTAAGAAACTCACAATTTCAAAATGTTGATATCTCCGTTGTAATAGTAAAATGGGATTCAATTCATTACAATGATTCCAGTTCTAACTAATGACGTTTTTATTCACAACAAACTATTTATTTATATTAAAACAACGATTTATTTAACGTGGATAAAAATTAAAGTGAAAATCAAATTTCAGTTCAAATAGAAGTTTTATCACGAGCTATTTAAATGAGCTCACGTAATTAGTTCAAATAAACCCTTTCTTAGAGTGTGAAATTTTGCTAATTCCATATTTTCACGATTTAGTCAATTACTATTATTAGTGATATAGCCCATTATGACTACATTCAACGGTATTGCCCCACGAGCTACTAAACTCGGACTTGTCTGCACGGGTAACAAAGTATCTAGGTGGGGCTAAACGGGTAGAGGGGCGGAATCTAGAAAAAGGGGTTTACTGGTTCTAAGGGGATGAGGCATTATGAATCATGACGTAATGGCTCAATTTATGGCTCTCACGCTGAGAATGTGTTTTTGTTCACCTAAAATCTCGCTATTCAACCCCTTTTTTCCCTACAATCATAAAAATTTCACAAATTTTTCCGTTGGAGGGTAAACCGAATCTTCACTGACAATGCGAGGATCTAGAGAAACGAATTAGGGATATAGATACTGTATACAGGCGTGTAGATATACCTGTAATAATAATAATTGATGTTTAAGTGATTAAAACCTTATATTGCAACCTATAGTAGTTCTGAAACAGCAATGCATCCACTCTAAAAAAAGATTACTTCTGATAAGTAGGAAAACTACTTGTATTCAGTACCGAGGCGTTTCTGGAGAAAAGCTAATTTTTTTACTTGGTCCAAGTCGAAAATCGACTNGACATGGCGATACACTGTTAGAAATTTTGTGAAATTTCATGGAAAATATTATAGTAAATCTCATGAGAGTAACATTGCATTGGATTTGGGGAAAAAATATTTAAGAAATTTCAAAGTTTTAAGTAGAATTCACGGAAATTCATCTTGAAGCCTCAATTATCAAATTGCGAAGACAACTGTCGACGGTTGCCGCACAGCGGGTAGAATAAGATATAGCTTCACCTTTGAGTTGAACCCGGGAAATACTCAGATGTTACAACTTGCATAAACAGTGAAATTGGCTGTTACAGAATCATGGAATTCCTTGTAATTAATGTCTTATATATTTTTAAATAACTGATGAATGATTTATTGAACTGAGTTGTTAATACTCCGTCGCAACCGAATATTCATAAGGTTTTTAAAGGGGTACACTGTTGGAAAAAAAAATTAAATTTCATGGACAGTGACACTGAATGCGATTTAGGGGAAAAAAATTATGAAATCTCAAATTTCACTACAAATTCAGTAAAATTCCAGAATTTTTAGCAGCATACAGACGAGAATTTTGTAATTTATGTGAATTTCAAATCTAATATGAATATTCAGTGCCGAATTACATCGAATTTTCAGTGAAATCTGAAATTTTATGATTTTTCCCCCCTAAATCGCATTCAGTGCCACTGTCCTGAAAACTCAAGAATATATTCATCGGAATTTTCTGGTTTTCTATACATTCCATTTTGCAGTGAATGAAACCGAAATTTACAGTTCTGTTTGATTTTTTCACGAAATTCTGAATTTTCAATGACGAAATTCTTTGAAATTTCAGTGGTAATTAGATTCGATAAAAATTTCCAAAAAATGTACCGGAAATTTCAGACAAAATTTTCTAACAGCATATAGAACCCCTTTATGTAAAACTCATGTACAAAAATTAATCGAATCTCATTAACAAAATAAAAATCCTTTTTCATAAAGTTGATTGATAATGAATGATTGTTTTGATTGTTAACTTTTTATTCGCCTTGCGATTGGTTGATGAATCAATCAATGATTTCCATGACTNTTATCAACTGTACTCATCATCAGTACTGAAAGTACTTGTACTGAGTACCGAGCTNCTAACAGCATATAGAACCCCTTTATGTAAAACTCATGTACAAAAATTAATCGAATCTCATTAACAAAATAAAAATCCTTTTTCATAAAGTTGATTGATAATGAATGATTGTTTTGATTGTTAACTTATTATTCGCCTTGCGATTGGTTGATGAATCAATCAATGATTTCCATGACTACGAGGATGTTATTGTGCGTTACAGCGCTCACTTGACGGTGGTCGCGCGCGACAGCGCGCATAATTGCCTAGTAATACTATAAAATTAGAAAAAAAATCTATTCCGTCGGAATCGAACAGTGGCGTGGAGGGGAGTGAGCGAAGCGAGCGGAGGAGCGAGCCCCTCTGGAGTTGGCGAGCGAAGCGAGCAGAGGGCGGAGCCCTCTAGTGACCCTTAATAAATAAATAAAATAAATAAATAGGAGAAACTGAAAAATGAATTATTTGAAATAATAATTCTTTTCCATAAAATATAATAAGTTAAGTTCCGCTGGAGGGTAAACTGAATCTCCACTGGGTGGATCCAAAGAAACGAATTAGGGCTGATTCATGGCTGCATCACGTAGCCGATATTCTCGGGTTGAAGGACCCAGAAGAAGCCATGAATCTCGAATCTCTGTACCTCTCCACAACTCCTATAAAGTCCTCGGAACTCGGAGCGGAGAAGGGGCGGGATTCGGCGAGAGGGGAGGTGGAGAGGTAGACCGCAAAGCTTGGAGCTGCGTGGTTACGGGGCTGGTTTTATGGATCAGACGACGACAGATCGAGCGGCGAAGCGGTGACGTTGATTTTTTTTTACCGCGAGAACTCACTCCGAAAGATAAGGTGGGCTCTTTATGACGTTTCTTGGATTTCATGGCGGTTTGATGAGTGGGTAAATATATGAAATTGCGGTTTATTGGATAGGACCACTATTTTTAGAATTCCGCTCAGGTAAATGTGCCTTTGCTGGTTCAGATGACATGAGCTATAACGTTTGAATCGAGGGGCTATTCACAGGCGAATTGGGTGACACTGCGATGACAAAATGTAATTGATTACCCAGGATTACGAGACTAATTACCATTGTCTATGTGATAACCGTGATTTCCAAGAGCACAGAATGTGATTACATGATTACAAATAATTTCGTCGATTACATTCTGTGATTACCGAACATCTGTGATCATTGAAATCATAAAAAATAGCCTCTTATTCAATATGAATTGATGGAATAATGAATTATTAGGATTTTGTCGTCTTTCTCTCAGTGTAGGATTAAAAATCCCTTGAGTCAGGCTTCGTCAGAGTTAAAGTTTCATCATCAACATTTTTATCTTCAACCACTATCAGATATTACGCTACCTATAATTCATTTCATCATATTTCTTCACTAAATTATCAACGATTATCATGCTTGACGATATTGACCATAAAACTCGCATTTAATGGCGTGAGACGATATTAGACCGCAAACATTTACTCCATGTCAGTATTTTCATTTCGTGTCCCCTCATTTGTACCCAAAAAACGTTGAATAATTCGTGTCACTCTGAGACCCCAATAATTAGCAGAAATTGCCACTCTAGGTACTAACCTGTCTTGTGTAACAGTTTAATTTATTTACTGGCGTTCGTTTATGGAATACATGATGCCCCAGATGTTATGCAGGTCATACCCCCTACGCCTTTTAGCCACCTGCTGTCCCAACTTCCAGGGTATTTTTGTGGACCTGCATCCGACGCGTGCGGAACTACCGGGTTGCTGCGTTTGTCCATGTATATGCTGCGAGTCACGCTTCGCTGGAGCACTCGTTGTTGTATGTAAGCACAATGTTCGTTTCGGTTTCAAACAAGTTGGGTTAAATTTCAAGTGCATTTCAGTTGTCAGTTTTTGCTCGCCCATGGAAGCACTGAAATGGTTCTATTTTAAGATTTTTGCTACCGAGTGAAAGCTTTCTAATCGCTTGAATTCAAGTATTGTTCAGTCCTAACAATCGCCATTAATTAAATTTTAATTCAACGATTAGTTTTTTAAATTTTCGATTTTCTTCGAAAATCGGTTGTCCGACGATGATTAAAAAAATGTTCTGAATTGATTGAATGGTGGCTTAAAAAATTTGTTTGGATGTCCTTTTGACCGAATTCGAAGATGGAGGCGATAGCAATAATCGTTATTTTCATTTATTTAAAAATTTGCAAAATTTTTTTTTTATTTGAAAATCAGAATTCCGGAGATATCTTTGAATATCATGCTTCAAGTGAATTCAATCATTGCTTAAAATGTTTGTTTTAATGCCATTAAGTCGAAGTTAAAAGATGGTTATGATAGCTATATTGATTGATTTAATTTTTATGATGATTGTAGAAAAATGCGAATTTTTCATGAATTTCCCTGAAAGTCAGCTTTTTGGCGATTTCTTCAAATGTGATATTTCAAATTTATTCAAGTAGGTGTAAATACAACTTTTCGATTAACATTTTATTGAAGGGCTGAGGGGAGCGACAGAACCGTAAAAAAGGGAATCGGTTGTATAAAAGAAAGGGATAATAAGAATAATGATGATGATAGCATTTTATTAAATTGAAAATCTGACAAAATTAGGTAAAAAAAAATCTTATTCAATTTAATGAAATTAAATAAAAAATGAATTATACATGATAGAAGGAAATCACGTACAAAATAACCATTCGGAGGTATATTGCTAATTTTTTAGAAAAAATAACTATATTATATGCAATAAAAGAGCAATTTCCCACTTGACTAATTTTGCTCGGAAATTACGTAGATTGGTCTGAAACGTACACTCAGAAAGAATATAATTCTGCCAGTCAAATGTGTTTCAGACAAGTTCAAGTGAAAATTTGTATGGAAATTACGGACATTTGTTTGTCTGAATGCCAATCACATGTGTTTCAGAAAAACAGATGCCTGTAATTTCTACACTAAATTTCACCATAACTTCTGGTCTGAAACAAATTTGATTGGCAGAATTATATTTTTTTTCTCAGTGGAAAAATATGATTTTCCACCCGGCGGTTAGCGTTTGGAAAATTGAAGAATAGAAAGACTAAAATAATTTTGAAAAATTTCAATTATTAGGAGATCGTAGACTCCCAATTAATGAGGACAAACTATCTGCTCAATTTCAACGCAATCGATCCATATTTTGTGGGTTCTTTGAAGCATTGTTTTCGATTTTTCTAGATTTTTGTGTCAGGATAACTAATGTTGACCTCAGGAGTTCTAATATGCTATTTTTAGAACGTGACCAATTATTCTTTGGCGACAACTAAAAAAATTATTGTTTAAGTGAATTCAATTGTGATTTAAAATACTCCTCCCAATGTAATATTCAGGAACAGGTAAACAAATTTACCGCTGGGACAATGTCGGCTGCCAACGTTGGAGCAATGTTGCATTCCACAAATTATCGAATTCAATTTAAATACATTGTCGCAGAAATTCCACTCGGAAGCAAATTGCTAATTTATTAGCAAAAATATATTGACTACATTATGACCAAAGCAATTTTTCACTTGTTTACATGTTCCTTCACGTTTTCAATATTGGAATTGATCATTTGACGAAACTCATGACCGGAACTAGTAAATTTAGAGTCAATAATTACTCTAAACATCTGTCACTCTGAATAAACGCTTGGAACTATCAAAATGATTAAAATGTGATAGCTCACGGCATCTGAACGGGTACAGGCACATTCACCTCGCCCAAGCCCTCCGGTTCTCCTCCAGAAATTTCCCTCAATTCCGCAGAATAATTTTTCAACACCGCAATGTTTGCCAGCGAACACGTACCAGCTGGATATATCATATGTCCGGTGTATTTTCCCCGCAAAAACGATTCACCGTGGAGACGCTATTGTCCAACTTCCGGCAATAGATCGTCGCGGGGAGTGGGAAGCCCCTCCGAACCGGCCATACGACACTTTCCAATCGACGACTGGCCGGCAGGTTGACCATGGTCACTGGTGAGCCGAAAAAAGTTATCAAAAAAAAAAATAGAAATTTTTATCCTTCAGAATCCACTGGGGTCACCTTTCAGAGAGAAAAAGTTCAGACCCGATTTTGCACGCGAGTGCCACTCAATAATTCACGTTATATATCTCCTGTTCACTGAGCGAATTCCGAAATCGAAGAGGAGGAAATACTTGTCACTGAGTGGTGGATCACATGAAAAAAGTCTCTTTATTCCTTTTTCGGTGATATTATACGCGAGCCAAGAAAAATCCGGCGATTTTTCTAGCGTGGGAATTCGCTCGATTAAACATATCTCATACTTTTTAGCCCGTGGTTAATGTATAAAGGAAGAGGGAAAAGTTGCGGAGAGATCTCAGCTGTTGTGGGACGGGATGTATGGTTTTGGAAATTTTGAAAGAATTTTGCAATGAATTTCGCTACTTTTCCGGAATAATTTTGGAGGTTTGACGGGGATACGTCTTTAATTTCATGGTGGGGGCCGTTCAAGGTATTACCCGCAACGGTCGGCGCCATTTGTAGGAATTCTAGAAAATTTTAGATTTTTCTAGGAAATTCGAGAAAATTAGTTTTTTTGACAATTCGTGAGAATTCGTCGATTTCATAAATAATTTGAGAAATATCTTCGGTTTCCTAGAATATTCAGGAAAATTTTCCGGTTCTCTAGAAGATTCAGCAAGATTCTCCGGCCTTATAGGAAATTCGGAAACATTCTTGGGTTTTATAGACAATTCCAAAAAATCCTCCTGTTTTCTCAAACTCTCCAGACAATTGTCCGGATTTCTAGATAATTTGATTAAATTAAAGAAAATTCTAGGAATTTGACGGGATTCAGGTTAAATTCTTGATAACATTCGAAATTGTTCAAACTTTCGAAAAGTTGTTTTGCATGAAAATAATTTTCAATAAAAAATTTCTACAAAAATTTGAAGGAATTACGTTATTACAATCCACAATTCGATGAAAAGAATTTTTGGAAATTGTAAACTTCTGTTGAAGGATTGCATAAAAATTGATATAAATCACTTGAAAATTGGAAAGTCAGCGTAATTTGATACTTAATATTGACGTTTCGATTGAAAAATCACATAAGTTGAAAAATTCTCACGTTATAGATTCTCAAAAATTTGGAATTCCATTGAGATTCCAGTTCAACTTGGAATATCATAATTTTTCCCCCTTGAATCGCCTTCAATGTCGATTTTCTAGAAGTTTCTTTCTGAAAAAACTCAATTTTCTTTCAACATTTCTTCTTAAACAGTAGAATTTTCATTTTTCATATCTTTAGAATAATTTTTACTCTGTCATTCCGCTCGATCTCCTCAAAAACCAACACTGGCCATTTCTCGATTAAATATTCAAGGAATTTTCGTTATTAAACATTCACGATTTGCTGAAAAAATTAATGGATATTGTAAACTTCTGTTTGATTATTACATACAAATTAATATGTATAAATTTATATTTTAAGTAAATTGGAAAATTCTTGTTTTCCAGTGACTCAAGAATTAGGAATCCCATTGCGTCGATTTTCAGAAAATTCCAACAAAACTGTCTGCAAAAATTCCATCCTTTCTCTAACTTTCCTCCTCAAAAACGAGAATTTTCAATTTTTTTTCACATCTTCAGAATAATTTTTACTCTCCATCACTCCGCGCTCTCTTCCCAAAAAACTCCTAAATATTTGTCCATTAAAATTTCTCCACTCCTGTTGACTCATTTCCTATGCCCTCGGAGTGCCACTATTTACCCTCCCGATAAGCCTATGAAAATGCAGAAACTCACGTTAATAAAAAAGGGTGACATGGATGTTGGATAAGCCAAAGCGATGAGACTCATTCATAATTCGCAGAGGAGCGTGTGTATCTAGGCCATGCCCATTCGACACTATCCCCGGAAATATTCAGCTTGTACGCCGACAAATGAATAATATTTCCCGTGCATTCGTCTCATTGTCCCCCGTCATTTTAATTTTTCCCTCTTTACCCAGCACGCGAAGAGGAAAAACAAATCATTATTATTTCATCGCTATTCACCGGGAATTTATCTCCCCGAATTATTAAAATTTACTTCGTTCACTTGTCAATTAACACGTGACAGTTAAAATTTATTAAACCACGGGAACATCAACAGCAGTAATTACAAAACTCATGGGTTTATATCGCAGAGGTCATGCACTGTTCGGTACCACTGGAAGTCAGATCAATATCTATACACCTATATCCCGCAGGTCAAATAAACTGTAGCCTCTCAACAATGAATTTGACGTACGACGAGACAACAATTTTCCTTTTCAATCAACTCCACTGATTTTTCAACTCTTTCTCTCGTTGTGTTCCGCTGATCGTGGGATTAATTCAATGTTTATGTGCCCTCAACTTTATGCCTGTACACGACTGGCCATTGATCTGAAATGTCATGATGATTCGTTTGTGCTGGTCGTTACAATGTTAATAATACCGACGTGTGTATAAAGTGCATTGGTATGTGATAACGACCTGCATACGTACATGCAGTGCATGGAATAGGAGAGAACGACTTTCCGGTACAATAGAATAAGTACAGTCGTTGGGGAAAATAATGGGAACTGAGTTTTGATTCTGGCGGGTTTTCATTGGGGTTCGGAGGTTTCAGCGTGTGAATTCTTGCGGCTAATTAAAGTTGGTTGAATAGGTTCCAGTTGAGGTGTTGACGGTAACGAGTGAAAATAAATTTAAAATGCCGAAAAAAATAATTATTCATCGTGGATAATTTTTTATATGAATTGTGACTTAGATGGGTGTGAGAAATTAATGTATGAAATTGTTTCTTCAATCATTTTGCTAGGCAATACTCTTTCTGTACCAATAAAAAACAACATGGCATGGTCAACGCAACGCTACCACTTCCACATAACACGCCATTTTGGGGCACCCAAAAACAAAAATTATTAAAATGATAATAAAAGTTTAAATGAACTCATATAAAATAAAATAAAAGTACAACATAAAGCGGGTACAGTCGTTGGGGAAAATAATGTGGACTGAGTTTTGATGCTGGCGGGTTTTCATTGGGGTTCAGCGGTTTCAGCGTATGAATTCTTGCGGTTAATTAAAGTTGGTTGAATAGGTTCCAGTTGAGGTGTTGACGGTAACGAGTGAAAATAAATTGAAAATGCCGAAAAAAATGATTATTAATCGTGGATAATTTTTTATATGAATTGTGACTTAGATGGGTGTGAGAATTAATGCATGAAATTGTTTCTTCAATCATTTTGCTAGATAATTGTCTCTCTGTACCAATAAAAGACAAGTCTCTTTTTGACTAGAGTATTTCGGTTGGTGGCAACCCTGTACGGCATGGCCAACGTAACGCTGCCACTTCCATATAACACGCTATTTCCGGGCACCCAGAAACCAAAATTATTAAAATAATAATAAAAGTTTAAATGAACTCATATAAAATAAAATAAAAGTACAACACAAAGCGGTACAATAGAATAAGTACACTCGTTGGGGAAAATAATGGGGACTGAGTTTTGATTCTGGCGGGTTTTCATTGGGGTTCGGAGGTTTCAGCCTTTGAATTCCTGTGGTTAATTAAAGTTGGTTGAATAGGTTCCAGTTGAGGTGTTGACGGTAACGAGTGAAAATAAATTTAAAATGCCGAAAAAAATAATTATTCATCGTGGATAATTTTTTATATGAATTGTGACTTAGATGGGTGTGAGAAATTAATGCATGAAATTGTTTCTTCAATCATTTTGCTAGACAATAGTCTCTCTTTGTACCAATAAAAAATGTCGCTCTTTGACTAGGGCATACCGTCCGCCCGTTTTTCAGAATTGGCTGAGAAAATTTTTTTTTCTTCCTTCATTATGCAAATTTTTTACAGCAACAAGTAATTTCAACAGAAACTTTCAATTTTCTTCCGTGGAAACATGTTAAAAGAATCCAAATCATTTCCTACCGCATTCTTAAAATATGTCGACCCCAGAATTTAAGATTTTTCAAACTTTCAGTTGGTCCATAATTAAATGGAGTTCTAAATATATGTTCGTTATACATTTCCACATCCATTGCGACCTTTTCGACAGCAGAAAAATATCTTCATCAGTTATTATTGGCTATTTTATCAGCCTCCGCGTTTGTGGGTAATTCCGCCCAGAGTTCGTGGGTAATGCCGCTCAGGGTTTCTATAGGGCTGCTAGACTCTGCATCTAGAGGGCGGTCGAGTGACAGCTCGATTGTTTGGAGTAGTCGGTGGCCACTGGAACATCGGGTAAATTCAGGATAATTTATTATTATCCACGTGAAATCTTTCTCACAATGGAGCCAAAGAATGGAAACGAAGGATGAAAATAGGAAAAATTATAACAGTTGGGCTGCATTGCTCAAAAAAGTCATGAAAACAAGGTGGGCGATATTGGACACATGATGCCGGGCGGTATTACCCTCAAAGTTCGATTCCATCGCTCACTGGCCAATGGCAATTGAATTACATAATTAAATACGTTTAATGTTGATAAAAAATCTGTCCTCATTACATCTTCAAGTGAACACCTCGAAGAACCCATTCTAACTGTTTAGGACTCCTCGTAGAGAGCGCTGCTGGAAAAACGACTCATTTCCCTTAGGTGGGCGATACACGCACCAGCTCCCCTACTAATTCTGTATTTGGATCAAACGAAGACTTCTCTCCAATTCATGCGTCATTTTTCTGAGTATAAACCATGCAAAAGCAAATCATTACCATTGGTTCATTAAAAAAAAGACGGAATGCACAGAAATTTCTATTTCAATTCTTTTATTAACGAACAAAGAACTAAAAATAAAAAATAAACGAATGATTGTAATCCTATATATTCCAGTCAACACAATGCTTCGTTCACAGCATTCACGCACAAGTCACGCACACGTTCGAAGATCATTCTCTAATATTTCACGCTTTCCATTGCGTATGGGGACATCGGCATGCACCATCAATAAAGGATCCTATAGTTTTGTTCCCCCGTTTTTTGTCTGCACAAATGTTCTGGGTTTTTGCACACTCATTCGCTATTCTTCCATCGGTTTGCACAGCGGTACGCACATCAGGATGAACGATTGAGAAAATGACGGATATTCATACTTATTCGTAGATAAAGCTAGATTTGTGACGTATTTGCAGCAGTTTGGGATTTTATTGATGAGATTTTCTTAATAGGGGATATTATCGTCTGAAATGCTGTGCTTCATGAGCTTCTCTGTATTCTTTATGTGATGCCGTAGGCAGAACTCGTAGATTCTGCTTCCAGCCTCCTCTAACATGTCAATTGGCACTGTTATCACGAGTCTCATGTACGAAGGGTAATCGAAACACTGGAAAATAAAGGAAAAAATATGAGTCGACTACAACTTCACTGTTTTTTATTCATGTTTCCTTCCTGCTACCGTTACGGCTTTGTATATGGAGAAAAAAGTTGGAGAAAAAGTACCAAGCAAGTCATGTAATCGTGGAGCGGAACGTATTTCTAGGGCTTTTTCACCCGATATCGGGGCAAAAATGCGAGAGAATAGTGAATTTTTCTCAGTCGACTTGGGAAAATTTACTGAACGTGAGGATCATTTGTGCCGACACTGTTAAATTTACCATTTATGCTGTCAAAAATTATCCCATGGGTTCGAATGCTCGCTCAATCGAAGTCGGAAAAAACTACACTGACAAAAAAAATAATTTTATGAAGAGAATTTCACTTGAACCAACTATCATTTGTTTGTTAATTTTTAAATAAACGTGATGTCATAGTGAATACCAGCTATCTGTTCTACATTTGATTGGGAGAAATCGAACTTCTCTAGAATTGAAGTTCCTGTTATTTGTCGAAATAATGAGAGTATTTGATTTCTTTCTAGCCAAAAGTTTGCTAACTCCAGAAATTCGTTGGTTTACTCAAAAATCAAAATTATTCTCATGACTAAATACGTTGTTATCTCAATCAACACGATCATACGTTGTTCCAAGTAAATTATAATTGAAGTGAGCATTTCGTATGTCGAATCAGGATGAATATTGTTACGCGGAAAAAGCTTTGAGATTGTAGTAAGATGTCGCTGAGTTGAAAGAAGTTTATATTTCTTGACTAAAAAAAATCGCATTAGTTTACAATAACAGAATCACAGATTACGGTAATTCAACACAAACTTGAATATCACAAATTTCGTTCAATGTGATGTATGGAAAGCTCAATTTAAACATCGGCTTCATTCGAGAAAACAACATTCAATTCATTCCTCGATGTAATCATCTCCTAGGTACGAAATTTTAATCAATTCATGAAAGTAGAAAATTTCTCGACTGGAGATTATATTATGTTAAAAAAATAGAACTTTTCCATTTTTGTGGTGAATATATGTGACTTGACGCCAAGGACTGTTTTATTTGATTCAAGTGAATGTATCTCAAGAAGAAATAATTGATATTCAGCGTAAGATTTTATTCATGTGAAATTAGTTCACGTATATAATACTTGTTCCAAGAAAGAAACATCTGAATAAAAATAATTTTTTCTATCAGTATACTCTATCATATGCGAAATTTTACTGTACAATGGCCCAGTAATTTTTGCATCCATACATTGAGAAAAAAATTCTAATATCTGAAACCTATTACTTGAGAGAAGTAATTTTCTTTCAATCGTTCAATTTTCCCAGACATCTCGACTCACGTGGCCCGAGAGAAATCTCATGCTTTAAAATATTCTTATACTCAACAGGGAAAAAATATACCTCAATTAAGTATAAAATACACTATCTGAATATACTAAAATATAAAAATATACAAAAAAATAAATAAATAAAAATACCGAATCCTCCAACCAAATCCATTCGTTAACAATAGCTAATCTATTTTATCAGTGTACCTATTCTTCTGCTTACCCAACCACAATGACAGTCGAGGTCATACGATCATCAACCCCACTTCAACCCCCGCCACATAGAAAATCATCTCTAACAACAAATTTAGTTTTTCTTTCATTCTCGATGTTTTCACCATAGACCTTGTCAACATTCGTTTACGCATATCACATCCATAACTGAGTTTGTGTATGAGTTGTCAATACCCTGGCTGAAGCTCTCCGGGCAATAGCCAGTTACAAGTCTGCTCGCAGCAGATCACGTTAGCGTTAAAAATATAAAAATAAAGGGGAGAAATGGAGCGAAAATTTTTAATTAAAATTTTTTACATGCAAGTTTCTCTCAATTCCCCTAGTTTTTCATACCCTTCTCTAATTAGTCCACTGAGATTCTCATTAACTCACCTCTCCGGGAAGACAAAATACCGACTCCTCCATCAGGAGACGACGGACAAAGTCTACTTCCGAGTTGAATTCTGGAAATGACTCAAGGTCAATGCATACCTGCAGAGAAAATATAGAAAAGTGGTGAGAAATCCTCAACTGGGGTTCATTTTTTATTTTGTGGCGTTTCTTCGTGACATTTACGAGAAATTATTCATTTTTACTATTTAGCTTTACTATTGATTTTAGAATTGTGGAGGAGAAATTCATTCCATTTATTCTGCAATGAATGAAACCAAAAAAATGTCGAAATATTTTTTTAGAACGAGAAAATTCCCTGCAAAAACATTCCCTCTAATAATTTGTACTAAAAATGACTAAAATGATTATTCCGTGAGAGGCGGAAACGAAATGTAAAACCCCGAGAGATGATGCATATGGATAAATGTACATTCAATGAAATAATTTCTGCGGTAAAAAATTTACTCGAGGATTTTGCGGAAAAAATATTTCAACCAAACTTGCATAAAATTCAATCGCAATACCATCAGGTGTAAAGAGCTTGATTCACCCAGCCCACACATTATTCCCTCACGGTGCAGAGTAAATAAAAAATGGAAATCGTTTCCAGCCCGCAACACCATCACACAAAAGTATTGGCATCACGATAATATTTACCATCATGTACATGGCGCCATCGGGCATAATAGGTTTGAGTCCTGGGACCTTTTCAATCAGATCATATATCAGTTTTGAGTGATTCTGGAACCATAAAAAAAGTGGGTTAATGTATTGGTTGACTGCGCATAGAGGACAAGTGTTTAGTTCATTAATTTTTAGGAGACTAACGATTCTAGAAGGCTTTGGACTAAGAATGAGAGACTAGTTATTTAATTTAAACAAATGGGAAATTGCTCTTGTATTGCAAATAGTATAGTTATTTTTGCTAATAAATTGGCAATATGCTTCCGATTGGTTATTTTGCACATCATTTCCTTCTATAATATATAATTCATTCATTCATTTGATTCACTTCATTTGATTAAATTGAATAAGATTTCTTTTCAAATAAATTTGTTGGATTTTCAACTTAGTTGAATGTTATCATCATCATTATTCTTATTATCCCTTTCTTCTATACAACCGATTGTCTTTTTTAGGGTTCTATCTCTCCTCTCAGCCCTTCGATAAAATGTTAATAGGAAAATTTTATTTACACATACTTGAATGAATTTGAAACATCACATTTGAAGAAACCATCAGAAAACTCACTTTCAGGGAAATTCACGAAAAATGCGAAATTTTCAACAATCATCATAAAAATCAAATCAACCAATATAGCTATCGTAATCATCTTTTAACTTCAACTTAATGGCATTAAAACAAACATTTTAAGTTATAATTGAGTTCATTTGAAGCATTATATTCAAAGATATCCTCGGAATTCTGATTTTCAAAAAATACAAATTTTTTGCAAATTTTCACATAAATCAAAATAACGATTATTGTTGTTGCCTTCGTCTTCGAACTCGGTCAAAAGGACATCCAAACAAATTTGTTAAGCCATCATTCAATTAATCCAGAACATTTTTTTAGTTATCGTGGGACAACCGATTTTCGAAAAAATTCGAAAATTAAAAAACTATTGGATGAATTCAAATTTAATTGATGGCAATTGATAGGGCACAGAAATGCCTATATTAAAAAAAAAAAGATTCCATTCCATCCAGTCATTAGCGAACAATTGAAGAAAAACTTGGGTGCATTTGTTATTTTGTTGCATTTTCGGACTTTTTGGATCATACTGGGTCTATATGTACTATTATAAATTTTTTGATAAGTAATAGTTGCACTTGAATTCTCAATGTTGTGAATTTCCATTCAATTTAGCATCAAATCGTTCGTGGAATCTCTCATTCCGCTTGGAAATTCAAAATAATCAGGTTTTCCATGTTAGATGATCACTGACATTTCAATGACACCTAGAATTTTCAAATTCATTGCGGAAATTGATCATCACATTCAACTGAATTTTCAGTGGGTTGAAAATTCAGAGATATCGTTGCTTGAATTTTCAAATTATTTAACAATTTTCACTATCAAGTGGCCCTGAAAATTGCAATTCCGTTGAATCCTCCGGAATTCAACGCATTTTTCAATAACAAAATACATGAAAATTTAGTGTGAATGAATAATTGTTAACAATTTTAAGATTTTTTATTTGAAATTTTAGGAGTAATTTTCTGACGTAGTAATCCAAAAAATCCAAAACTGAAATTTGAACGATTACAAAGCTTCCATTCGGAAGCAAAAATCTATCAATTTCCTGTGACATGACATGGATTCTGTATATTTTCTCCGTGCAGTTATCCCAACACAAAAAATCGAAAACCTAAATTCGAACGCTTACAATGCTTCCACCCGAAAGCAAAAAAAAATTAAAAATAACAGAAAGAAAAAAATTCACCCCAAGAGATGTTCATTTCAGATGAAAGCACAAAAGAAAACATATTATGAATGCATGCATCGTATGATCTATTGAAAGAGTGAGTGCATTGGCATGTGTACACGTATTCACGCGTGTATTAAACAGACGTTGGATAATCATCTGCTTTCCGAGAGATGCTTGGCAAACTCCATGACAAAGGGCGAGTGAAATACATGGTGGTGGCTATTTATGTCCCAAGACTGGAGTGCACATAGGCACATAGCACATGGCCACCAGAAACCGGACGAGCGTCAGATCCCGTAGTTCCTTCTGCGCATATTTTTTTTTATTCATTTAATTTATTATTCTCTTCCTTGCTATTTTTTTACGCCTCATTTTTACTCCGCACTTTCCTCTCTGTCTTTTTTATTCTCAATTTTATGGTGGGGTTTCAGATGAAACATCCATTCTGGGTACTGGCGGTTATGAGAGTTTTCACGACGGCGTTTTATGAAAATTTCATGAGGATGTATTCCGCGAGTAATTTTATACCCGACTATCATCGGATGAAATTTATCAGCACATTGTAATATCAATAGTTTATATTCGTTATTTCATTTTGATGAGAATAATTGAAGGAGGAGATTATGGTGATTTTAATGGGATCAACTGCCGCCTGGATTATTCAAATTGTTGTCTTATTTATGTTTGTGATTTTGTTGACGTGCGAAAATTACTTGAATGGGGTTTTCGGTAGTCGCAGAATTGTTGAATTAATGAAGTTGATGGAAATTGTAGTGAAATATGTTAGATCATGAATTTCGCGAAATTATTTTTCTCAGATGGAAACGAAAATTACTGGGAATTGAAAATTGTTTGTCTGATTTTTAAAGATAATTTTGTTGGAATAAATGGAAATTTACGACCTTTCCCCTTTAATTTTATACTCGACTATCATCGGAAGAAATTTATCACCACATTGTAATATCAATAGTTTGATTTCGTTATTTCATTTTGATGAGTATAATTGAGGAGCGAGAAGATTATGGTGATTTTAATGGGACCAACTACCATCTGGATTATTCAAATTGTTTTCTTATTTATGTTTGTGATTTTGTCGAGGTGCGAAAATTACATGAATGGAGTTTCCTGTAGTCGGAGAATTGGTGAATTAATGAAGTTGACGGAAATTGTAGTGAAACATCTTAGATCATGAATTTCGCGAAATTATTTTTCTCAGATTTAGGCAAAAATGATTGGGAATTAGAAACTGTTTGTCTGATTTTTAAAGAAAATTTTCTTGGGATAAATGGAAATTTAAGATTTTCATTTCCTCTTTTATTTTATACTCGACTATCATCGCATGAAATTCATCAGCACATTGTAATATCAATAGTTTAAATTCATCACCTCATTTTAATAGTTATATTGAGGCCAGAGCAGATTATGGTGATTTTAATGGGATCAACTGCGCCGTGGATTATTCAAATTGTTTTCATATATATATTTATGATTGTGTGGAGTAGCGAAAATTGTTTGAATGTCGTTTCCTGTACTCGGAGAAGTGTTGAATTAATGAAGTTAATAGGGAAGGGAAAAATAATGATTCATTTCTATCATTTTTTAAATGAACAAATTAATTATATCATATTATACTAATTTATTTTATTGTTTCCTTTCCAATTTTTCTTTGCGGTTAGATAAAATCAAATTTATTCAATTCTATTCCCAGTGTAGTATATAAATTATGGGAACAGTTTTTCTCATTCTCAAATGAAGAGATATTTATAATAAATAATAAGAAGAGTATTGATACTTTTTGTTGAGATGATGATCGCTTCGCAAGAAAATAAAAATTTCGATTTTTCAATGTCTCCGGAAAGTTTTAAAATTGAGATATTTTTTCAAATAATGAAAGAATACCCATCAATCCAATTTCTAAAAAATTTCTAAAAATAGCAAAAAATAAAAATCGGAGATGAATAATTTTATCGAATTAATATAATGTAATAATTATAAAATCAAAAAAGAATTGACAGCAAAAATTTTCCAACAATCAATTTGTCGGTATTATTTTCCCATTATTTTCTGTCAATTAAGGTAATAATAAATAAATTGATTGATTGCTCAGTCGACCAGTGAATGAATTGATCGATGAATCGGTGAAATAATAAAACCAGTTGAGTCGTCCGTAAACTTAGACGGCGGATTTAATAAAAAATTGTAGTGAAAACATGGTTTTTCGAATCAACTAAAATTTTCCATCCGCACGTGTCTCGATAATTCTCCCCAGAACCACTCATCAATTGCTTGCCGCTAAATTACAATAAATAATTTATTCGCAAAAGATTCAAATTGATGGCGATCGATTCAATTACGCAGTGATTAGTGGATTGCCATGAGTGTCGTTAGCTCACAATATCATGTACAACTCACGTGTAAAATTCTGATGATGTCGTCGTAGAATCTCTGTGGGGTATTTTTGAGGATTTTTGGTAAAGCTCCTTGCACAATTGTGTTGCTCCCGATGATTCGCTGGCTGAGGCACTGCAGACCCTTGCGAATCTATGTACCATATGAGAATAAAAACTATTGCATATTTTTATATGAGGGGAGATGTTTCCTTCAGTAAATGCGCTTTTTTCCATGAAAATAATCGGTGGTCATAATGTGCTTATAATTTCGATATCACAGAACAGGGCGCGTGATTCGCGCGCGCATTGTTTTCCGTGGGTGCCAGAATAGTAAAACCTTACCGTTTCTCACTTTCATTATTTTTTATCTCAATAGTAGTGCAGGATAAATGAATAATTTCAACAAAGTTTTTCACAATGAGAATTTAATTGTTGAATAATTTATTCAGACTAGATTACTCCGCGCGCGGATGTCCTCCGCCATGGGGCTTAATGAATGTCAATTGTCGTGAATCATCTTATATTAGATTTCTGAAATTAATATCGAAGTTTTCGAAGGAAAAGTTTCAGGAATGTATTAAATGAAACTAAAGGAAAATTTCGCATATTTTCAGATTTCTAAAATTAACAGATTTCTACTGGAAGTCGGAAATGGTTTTTATTGTGTATTTGATTCAAAACATTTTGAAAAACGGGGAATAAATGAATAAATCTACTTTTTCGAGAAGCTTCATTAAAGAATTGAGAAAATTAATCATTAAAAACTGAAACCTCTCCATCAAAAATCGATGGAGAATGAATTTTTCCTCTAGACAACATTTTTTCCAAGTTCGTAATAAATTTATTTATATTTAGAATGTTCCCAGAAATGGCCTCCAAAATTGAAACGATCTCCATTTTTCATCCGCATAAATAGAGAATTGTTAAGAAACTAATACGTTGAATTACTTCGAATGGAATTTGAAATTACAGAAAACTTGACGAAATGTTTCAAGAAGTAGATTACTCCCTCCGAGATTTCAATCGCTCAGTGTTAATTTTCCTTGCATAATAGAGTTGCGAAGTAACTCGAGTATTTTTTCACGATTAAACTCTCGTGCATTGGTCTCTAACACAACCATTAAACTCCAAAAACTTGCTAGCCGTTCCGGGAAATTTAAGTTTCCCCGATGAAGTACCAGAAACGCGAGTTGAATTTAATGAGAGAATTCAATTAGAACGTCTCAACTAAGCATTCTCCAATATTATTCTTTCAAAATTCCTATTAAGTGCTCCTGATAACTCACCTCTTTATCGAGAATACTCTGTCGATCATGAATTATTATCCAGCCCATCCTCCAGCCTGGTACGAGAAACCTGTCATCAATGATTGTCGTTATTATCCTCGAAATGGTTTTATGAAAAAGTCAGTGGGAGTAAAATGAAGGTACCACTTGCCTCTTTGTTAAACCACTACAGGAGAGAATGGGAACTTCGGTCGATAGTGACGCTAACGAGTAGTACGTTCTCCCTGGAAATACCTGAGGTAAAATGAATCCGTTTTGATCATATTTCAGTAATATTTAGGTTGAATGTTAACAGTTCCATTCCTCGATTTTCACATTATTCGGCATTAACAAAAAATATTGTTCGTCATACGGCCAAAAAAAACGTTTCTGACGAATATGATTGCAGCCCTCGCCTTCGGCTCGTGCTGCAAACCTCATATTCGCCAGAAAAGTTTTTTTCGGCTAAATGAGGAAATATACTATTTTGTCATTCCGGCCGTAAGGCAGCGGCTTCACGGACGCTACATAGTTAGAAATTTTTTGAAATTTCATGGACAATGTGGTAGTAATTCTCATGAGAGTGACATTGACATACTCACCATGTGCTCATAGATTTCATCAGCAATAATCGGCACATGAAACCTGGCAGCAACATCAAGTACATCAATAAGGTGATTACGACTAAAAACCGATCCACACGGATTGGACGGATTATTTATAACAATAGCAGCGGTATTCTCATCAATTTGTGATGCCATGTCATCAAGATCAATCTCCCAACCGAGCTCCGGCTGAAAGGAAAATTGATAGGATTTTGAGTTGGAAAGCAACGGCAATTGGTCGCTCTGATGCAATCGTTCTGTTGGTGAAATTCGAGTTATTCACGTCGTAGGGGGCTTGTGGAATTGAACTGGTAAATTGGAATTTCCCGGCAAAGGGCACAGTATTGCGTTTTGTTAACGTACCAGTAGGTTGTAGGATCTCACTGATACACCCAGGCCTTCGGCCAATGTTCGGTATATTGAAAAACCCGGTCTTGGTATCAGGATATTTTGGCCCTCTTTCGCGAGGACTGTGATGCACAAATCCAGGGCGCAGGAACATCCGCTGCATAATATGACGTCCTGGGGAGAAGGAGAAACGTTTTATCATATGATCATTCACGCAAACGTTAGTAATCTTTAATTTTATTTACCTGAGGATCCACTTTGAGGAATTCATTTGAGCTGTACTCCGCGACTGCCTCCCGCGCCTCGATATACCCTAGAAGGACAATCCCATCATCAACAACTTCAGGAAACACTTCTCGATTATATGAATCTTACAATCCACACGGACAATTTTCTCTTCGTAAATTAAGGAAAATATTCTGGAATTAAGAAGGCCATTCCCTAACTTAAAAGCGCTGTTTTCTATCTAACAATTTACAAAAATTATAGCATGATTGCAACATTGCTTATTGACAAATTGAACAAATAATAATTATATCAAATAGAAGGGTTTTTGCCGCTGAAACTGTACTTCAACTGTAAATATTTATGCAATTATTTCATAAGAATGAATAAAACTCATTAAAATTCAGATACTTACATTCTTGAATTTTAAATTAATTGGAACTTCAGCGTGATTTAGAACTAAATATTCAAGTTTCAATTCAAGATTCAAATAAACTCGGACTCTGTCGTTTTCTTGCTACTATACATTAAAAATTGCATTAGATTTCCGTGAAATTTCGTAATTTTCCCCTCTAGATCGAATTCAATGTCATTCTCCGGATAATTAAAACTAAACTGTTCATAACATTTCAATTCTTCTTTCAACACTGTACTGTATTCTCCCTTTAAGTGAAGTTTTCTCCAAGAAAAAATACAGAATAATCCGGGCGCTTAGTAAAACCGTCATCGCACCTGTACTCGGCGCATATCCATTATAAGCCTGCGAAGCAACACTCTCTTGCACAGCTTCGATAATCTCCTTCGCTGGCTTCAAGTTCCCAAACGTCGTCGGATCACCTACGAATAATAACCGTTACTCCAAACTATAAAGATGCAAAAAGACAGTCATTTTTCAAATTGCCTCATATGATCAAAAATTACGGTCATGTGACGCACAAATTCTCTAACTACAAATGATGGTCACAAATAATTTGCAAGTAACTTGTGAAGTCAAATACGCCGTTAAAAATTTTTGTCTGAATTTTCCGTGCCAAATTCCGAAAATTTTTTTCGTGTTCAAGTTTCACACGAATTTCAGGAAATCTTGTCATTGAAAAATTAAATATTCCATTGTTTTTCCGCTCAAATGATCTGGAAATCAATAAAATACTTGATTTTTCAATTCAATTATTCTGTGTAAATGCAGAAAAATCAGGAAAATTCAGGAAAAAATTTAAAATTCATGTCATTTTGTTTCTGAATATTCATGTTCCACTGAAAACTCATGAATTTCCGTAAATTCTACATAAACCTGGAAATTTCATAGCCATTTTTTCCCGAAATCCGATTCAATGTCACTCTCATGAGATTTACTATAATATTTTCCACGAAATTTCAAAAAATTTCTACCGGGGCACAGATGCATAATGACAGTCATAGCTAATCTCTAATTTGTGACTGTCACAAATAAACACAATAGATTTATCTACACAGATGAAAAATGTTGGTGATTTTTATTTCAAAAGGCGCAATAGGCTAATCCGAACTGAATTGAAATAAAAATTAATGAAGAGTACATCAAATTCCCTCTATACAGATAGAAAATGACTTCAGATCTCTTGAAAAATTGTGACAATCTTACAAGAGGGAGAGAAATTGCCACAGCCACCATAAACGCCTCGTCATGTGACGCTCAATAGCGGTCACATGACCGTCATATGACGGATCATGTAACGCATTTGCATTTGTACTCCAAGCAAGTCACCTCACACTGCCCTCAACTTCCTAAAAAAAAGTTCCTCGGGTTTTCTCTAACAAATTACCCAAGAGTCGTCAACTTCATGGGGGGAAAACAACCCCCCCCCCCCCCCTCCCAATCGATTATCAGGGATTTTCCATGGTATCGGAAGCCCGATCCGTTGCACCCCGAGACTATTCTCAAGTAATAACTTCGGAGATACCACGTAGAGTCTTACTCAAGAGTTGTTGGCTACGGTAAGCACACGGCTCAATAACATTCACTTGATACAAGCGAAGCCTCATTTAATACACTTGCGTCAAGTATATTTTATACTCGAATTAAGAATAAAATACACTACACCTGGGGAGAAGAAGTGTCGGAATAAATAAACAATTACTCTATATATATCTTCATTCATTCACCCGAACCAATCAATGTATCATCTTCACCTCATTATACCCTATTTACACCAACAAATTATTACTGTATACTATGTACTTATGAAAACACTTGGCTGAAGGCCCTCGGGCGATGGCCTATTGTAAGAAAAAAATTTGTTTTTGTTGTTTGTAATTTTCTTGCAATCAATTCCGTTAAAAATTAAGTTAAAATAAAATACACTTGATTCAAGTATATTTTATACTCAACTGGGGAATGGGGATTTCAATTCGAAGATGATTTTTTTGTATCAGGCCGGGTTGTAGCAAGCCCTCTTAAGTGTGATATAAGGGTCAGGCACCAAGTGTCAGAATATAAGGGTCAAAAAGTGGAGGTTAAAAAATGAGGGTCAGAATATTAGGGTCAAAACATTAGGATCAGAATATAAAAGGGTCCAAATATAAGTCATATATTATACTTGATCACCGTTTTCAGCCCTTATATGACCCCGTCTGCCTGACACCCACTTTTTTTACTTTTATACTCTGACCCTAATTTTTTTATCCTAATATTCTGACCCTCTTTTCTAACCCTAACATTCTGACCCTCATTCCTTCACCTTTACATTCAGGCCCTCAGTTTTTGACTCTAATATTCCGGCCCTCATTCTATTAAATTTTTTTGTGCGTGCAAGTCAGCATTCATAAAAAAAATAGACAATGATGAATAACTAACTTTAAACTTTTGACGTTATTTATTGCAAGAAACATATATTCTTACAAATGGCCATTGCCTGAGGGCCTTCAGCCTGTTGAATAACTATTTTTTGCGTATTTTAAATTTATTTACACTCGATACACTTAACGACACAACTGGAGTCTATGAAAACTGCCTTAACCGTCTATCCACTGATCCGCTTACCCCATAAAATTTGAAATTGATGAAGGGTTTCAGGGGAGACTCACCGATGGATAGAGCTATGAGCTTCTTATTAGGATTCGGCTCCACCACAATGTTCTCAACGATGGACCTAATGGGATTGTGGGTCCTTCTGGCAATATCAGAGGCACGAATGTCCCATCGTTCACGCGACGTTGTCACAATGTTCGACATTTCTTCGATATAAATCGTCCCAACTTCAATATTCATTTCTCCCCGGGATCTTGAAAAATTTTACTCCTCAAAATTTAAACACGATAACTTGGCGATAAAATGTTAAACTCTTATCTTGGGAGTGAGTTATTATCTCCTTTTGAATTTTCAACACAACTCGCGCTGCAATCGTATTTCGATAACTAAAGCGTAGACAGGATGCGCGATCACTTGAAATGGGGAAACGAGAGGCCAGGGGACGTATCGCGGACCGGTTCGATTGGTCGGTCAGTTTCCACACCTTCTTTTCAATAATTAATTAGAAATTCGAAAATACAGTCGTGGCCTCGCGCTGTTAAGTCGTTGTAATCAACGGGTTTTTAACGCATTATTCAGGAGTAGGTAAACATTTGATGATTTAGTGTGTTATTGGAACGATGATGCAAGCAAATTATTGTCTTGCATTTCATCGTGTTTTTTGAGTATACACGGAGAGAAAAGTTTGATAAAAATTATCCAGAAAATCGTGAAAAATTTTACTGCAAGACAAGTCATCATCGAGCCAAATGTTGTTGAATTAAAAAATACCTGTTTGTCGGGGATATTTTACGATTCGTTCGGTAAAAAACACATCTGTGGACGCAAAAATTATACTTCTGTACAGTCAAAATTCTCACACTGGTAAGGTATTTTTGCTTCCGAATGGAAGCTTTGAAATCGTTCGAATTTAAGGATGTTTACACGGAGAGAAATTTTCTAGGAAAATTCTAGTACGAGTACTGGAAAAAATCACAATCCACCGGCTGTGAAAAATTCTCGTGCTGTTAAGGTAAAATTTCTTGGTATTTCTGGTAAAATTTCTGGGGATTTCTGTGCAATTTTCACAGAAATACGGGAAAAAATTTACGTTTTCCCCAATAAAATTTCTTTGCGCCTCTTTTCCCGTGCTAGCACTAGAATTTTTCTAAAAAATTTCTCTCCATGTAACCAGTGTCGGTAAATTGTCGGTAAAGTTGCCTCGAGTTTCTAATGTATCCAACTCCAAAATGCAATGTTAAATTTCTACAACAAATTGACGAATTCAAAAACAATGGCTTTGACGCTCATCTGCTTTCCAGATGGAGACGGAAAACAGACGTCTGACTCGTCATAAATGTCTGAAATTCGCCGAAGTGGCCGTAAATTTCAGATACAACTTTTAAACCCAAATTTTTTTTTTCATCTGACAAATTTCAAACGTTTTCAAGTTTTAAAATTTTCCGACATTTTTTACGTCTGAAATTCTTTGATTTTTGATCGATTCAAACACTTCTTGATGACTGAAAATGTCTGTAAAATGGACTCCAAACTTTTAGAAAAAAGTCTATCAAAATGTCTAAAGTTCGGAAAAACTTTTGGAACTAAAAATTTTTTTCATCCGAAAAATTTTAGACATTTATTTTCAGACATTTTTACGTCTGAAATTCTTTCAATCTTTAATCGATTCAAACACTTTTTGATGTTTGAAACATGTCTGCAAAATGAAGTCGAAATTTTTAAGAAAAGTCTATTAAACCGTCTAAAGTACGGTATTTTTGCTTCCGAATGGAAGCTTTGTAATCGTTCAAATTTAAGGATATTTCGCCAGTATCGGTAAATAGTCGGTAAATATGTTTTTTTTCATGGTCAAAGAAAATTCTGTATTTTGTTCGGCCGACAGAACATATAAAACGCACTTTTTTAGCATTAAAAAAAATTAATTGCAATAGTTTCGGCAGAAATGAATAAACTAATTTATCCTGATACACGGGCTCTTGTGAAATTCATGTTCAAATTGATAGATCACCTACTAGAAGACTAAAAAAATTGCAGGCGGCTGTATCTTCGATAGAGTTGTAGTTGGACGTGAATACGTCCATGGTCTTTCCTTCTTCCTCAAATTTCCTTGCACTCCCGGGAATTTTCTGGAATTTCCTCGAAATTTCTAGAAACTTCTCGAAATGTCTAGTATTTTCTAGAATTCCGATAGATGGCGCTGCACATAAGGACCGTTTTCTTAAAATGACCCCCGTTATTAAAACCATAGACGTATCCACGTCAATAGAAATAAAAATAGAAGGTAATTGTAAAATCATACTGAATCCAATGATCAGAGAAAAATGTGGGGTACCCGGGCGAAAAGAGGAAATATTTGAATGATTCTGTCCCATATAAGCGCATGTTAGCGCACGCATTTGGTGCATTCTGTCGATTTCATTTCTAAATAATGAACATGGGTTGATGGATTGAAATTTGTATCAAAATGGAGGCAATATCTTCATCTCTCAGTTTAAAAAAATCATTTTTTTTAAGTACTTGTGATTTTGGATAAATATCCTTAAGTTTCAGATTTTTATTTGTATTACATCGATCCAGTTTAACCCGAACAGTCCGACAATGCAATTTTTAGCCCTCATAGTAACAAAGTTTTCCTTCAATTGTTCGCTAATGAATGAATGGAATTAAATCTGTTTTTTTAAATGTAGACATTGTAGAGCCCTATTTTTTCTCGGTGTATGAGCAATTGTTTGTGATTGTTATTGAAGAGCTTTATTGTTGTGGAATTGTTGGGGTTACGTTTGTATTGCTTCATGTGTGTTGAATAATCATCCGGTTGATTGATCACAGTATTTTCCCCGTCGCGGGAGGAGATATGTCTCAGTTTTATTTTTGTTTTGATCAATGGAGAAGATTCATTACGATTATTACTCATTGTGAAATATTTTACAGGAGAGATCTGAAATTTCGAAATCGCTGGGGACTTCATCTGTTGTACTGGTGAGTTTACTAGTTCAGTTTTAATGTAAAAAAATGAATAAAAATTAGATTTTAATTTTTTTTATTTACTGATCTGAAACAGGCTTTAGAAGCATTAAATTTTAGACGTTTATTTTCAGACATTTTTACGTCTGAAATCCCTTTGATCTTTGATCGATTCAGACAATTTTTGATGTTTCAAACATGTCTGCAAGATGGACTCCAAATTTTTTGAAAAATGTCTACCAAAATGTTTCGAACTCAGACATTAGTTTTTACGATTGAAACTTCTGCATTTATTAAACATAAAAAACTCTGTTATCTTGAATTGTCTTCACAACTCAAATCTCCATGACTCCCTGAATCTTGAAGGCAATCCAAAGTCACAATGTGGAAATTTTCCGTTGGAGGCCCCCGCGGACTTATAAAGCAATCCCCAAATTGTTTTTGCTCAATATTTTCGAATCAAGAATACTAATATTTGTTATTCAATAATGAGTGTTATCGTCTTATCATCACTTGATATATCCCAATATAATTCTCCGTATTTACTCAAATGTACGTGGAAGTCCAATTTTTGCAACATATTGTGTATCTTCCAGGAGTTAATGAACTTTACTGAACTCAGAGTCTGCATTAAATCGAGCCTCATACATTATCTCACTATTTTTGAATCTCCATGACGTATGAAAAAAATGCAGCGCATCCCCAGGAAATCCTATAAGAAGTTCTATTGTTTATCCGCCGATTTCTACTAGAGACTCAGTTCCTATAGAAATAGTTCATAGGAATTATTTTATACGAGTCCATAAAAAAATTTTGTCTTTTCGATAAAAATTATTCTGTTGGATTTTTCACAATAACTTTTGTCCCCGCACTTTTTTATGAGACCGAACAAAAAAATTCAATAAACTTCTGCCCAAAAATCCGACCGAAAATTTCCATAAACACAATTCTACCAGAATCAGTTTGAAAGAAAATTATAAATTTCCTGATGATTCTCTGTTAAGTATTCATCACATGAAAGAGCAAAAAAAATGAATTGAAAAAGAAACTATTAAAAACAAGCAGTTGACCGCACCTATATTGCAGAAGACATGTTACTGTTACTTTATGCGTTATTTGTATTTGAATTTTTTATTTCTACCAATTCCATTGGTAGTAAGCTTCCGAATGGATCCATAGCAATTCCCTCCGAAGACATTGAGACAAGTATTTTGAAAAAAAAATGAAATCGGTCAAGTAGTTTTTGAAATATTGACCAATATAGTTTCATACAAAAAGTTGAATATCTCTGGAACCACTGGATCGATCGGGTTGAAATTGTGCATTAAACTTCAGCTTAATAGTATCTAGTATGGGTCAAAATTTCACGTCCATATCAATGACTTTTCCCGTATTAATGTTATATTTTCTGAAAAGTGGTAATCCAAAAACCGAACTATCAGACCCGGACAAACAGACATTTTCGAAAAACATAATTTCTTCACGTTTCATACCATTCTCCATCATTTCCAGGCAAAGTTAGAGACCGTAAAAATCCGACGAATACCATGCTTCCATTCGGACGCAAAAATGAAATTTTCCATAGAATTGCAATACCATTTCCTTGCGAATGCATTATCGCTGCATCGAATTTCATCCCCGATATCACCAATTTAATCCCCAAAAATCGTCTGCCCAGACATTATCCTACCGGCTGTTGAGATATCATAGAAATATCTCTGACGCAAATATCCCCAGATTTCAAGAATGACACATGGAATGCCGTTTTTCCGGATCGAGTTTAGTATCAGCGCTGCCATACGTTCTCTCTGGAGGCACGACATCGAAAATCACATGGTGGTGGTAGACCTATCCCACGCCCGGTGAGCCCCCCCGACGTGCCCCACTCGTGATCGCCACGCGGTGATACCTGTTTTTCATTTTTCTCTCGCTTCCAGAATATTCTAATGACGCCTTTCATCTGCATCCGCATTATCTCAAAGTCTTCGAATTCATCTCTGCAATCTAGCAGAGGCACAACCAAAACAATAACAATTGGTGACGTAAATATTCCCAGTGAACTATGTGAGAAAAATAATATTCATTAATTAAAGTGATAACACCTCTCGGGAAACACAATAATCGTGTTTTCTCAGTGCGTCAGTGTCAATGCAGTTATTTGTAGGTAAAATAATGATGTTAAATGAGGAAACATATTTTGTTTTATGATTAATCTTTTGGAGGTGGCACACGCTCGGATCCCCCTGGCGAATGTCACAGCTGAAGATTTATCTGACTTGAATCAAAACATTAAAGAGACGCGCGTGTCTGAGCGCTAAGGTCGTCACCGCTTTTTTTTCTTCGTTTGATCCTTGTCCCGTTCTGACTTGTATTGTAGGGTTTTATCTTCCTCTGGTGGAGACAGCTCGTTCCAATGTAGGAGAGTCTACTTTCCATCTCTTCGCCATGCAAATGTATACACACAGTCAAAGAAAACAAGATTTTCAACTTCGCAAAAGTTTCCAGTGCGGAGTCATATTTTTTGGGCGAGGGGAAAGACGATGTATCGGGGGATATTTTTTATCTTTTGATTCGGGGGGACTGGTTTCGTATGGCTTAAACTTTGCATGTTTTAAGCAATACGAAATATTTTGATTTTTTTTTTGTTTGAGAGGGTGGATGACAGTGGAAAGTGATGAAGTAGAATGAGGTTTTTAGTTTATGGAAGATTTTGGAAACATTTTCAGGGAGAAAAATATTTCAAAAATATTTGCATATTGTAAACAGTGTGAAATGTTTTGATTATTTTTGTTAGGGAGGATGGATAACAGTGGAAGCTGATGGAATAGGATGGGGTGATTCCACTTGAAAATTAGTTTTCGAGTGATCTCAGGAACATTTTTAGAGAAAAAAAACTCGATTGAATGAAAGTGGTAGAACAAGTGGAATAAATTTAGTTTTCCAGTTGTTTTTTAAATAATCTTTGGAGTTTATTTTCTGAATTTACCTTAAACTGTGCTGGATTCAGAGGGAAATATAAACGAAAATAAATGTGAAATAAAAATTTTTACGAAGGTATGGGTAGGAATTCTTAAATATAATGAAAATTGCTTTTTGTTGTCGTGAATGTAGAAGAACGCAACCTTGAAAATATTCAATTTTTCATATTGTAATTCTTACAATCACTCATTTTTACCCTCACACTCGGTGAAAGGTTTATTTAAATTGAGGGGGGACGTCGGTGAGGTTGGAAGGAGAGCTAGGTGCCCATTGAGTGTCTTTTCACATATGATGGGATATGCCAGAAAGAGGGAAAAATTATGCCCCTTTCATCATCGAAAAACGACGTTTCCATGTTTCTACCTTTAAAATCGTCTTTGCACCATAATTTTCAGCAGACTAATCTAATAAATTTCTTTTACATGTTCTCCAGACGCCGAAGAAGGAAGTTAAGTATCCGTTTTATGATTCCTCAAATAGATCATTAAAGAATTGAAAAAAAATGAAAAAAATGTCTTTTTTAAATTTTCACATCGTATTAAAATAAAATCTTTAACTACTCAAAACAAAGACTTTTTAAGGGCAATGAATGATAAACCAAAAAATTTTTTTTTCATTTTTTCGTGATCCATTCAGTAGATTGTGAAGTGGACATTTAACTTTGTTCTTCAGAGCCTAACGGACATTAAAAAAAATTATGTCAATCGGATGAAAACTGTAGTGCAAGGACGATTAGAAAGGTAGAAATAAGGAAAACATGGTTTTTCATCGATGTTTGGAGCACAATCGCTTGGGGTCACCGTTTCCGACTTTTTAAATTATCCCATCATATATCAAAAGTCACTTAATGGGTCCCTAGCTCTACCGAAAACTTTCAAATCTCCCCGACGTCCCTTAAATAATCTTTCTTTAAATATCTCATGCAAAAGATTTTGTTCAAACTTGAACCAACACATTTTTATTCGCCATTTCCTTTGGATACAATAAATATTTTCAAATATAAAAAACTGTTTTCTTGAGCAATAAAATCATTGTTCAGACTGTGAAGAAATGGAATGTATTAAAATCTAGTAATCCTTCTTTGGAAAGAATTAATTATATACTTCTTCCAATTGAAACATTTTGATTTAAGTAATTATACGAGTTCATTAATTTCCACCAAAAATATTGAAATAACTGAAAAAAATTAAAACTACATCAGAAAATTAATCATCAACTGTTTACTAAATCCTGAACATTCTAATAAAGAAAAAAACTCGTTTTCACGCAACAACGTGGTACTGTGGGCGTGCACAACTGGAAATCAGGATAAAATCGAAAAAAAAGATTGATCACTTGAAAAATAGAAAATAGAACACAAGGAAAAAACCAGTGGAAGGATCACGAGTAGGTATCCTTGTTCATAATGGATTAGCATTTAAACAATATTTGTCGCTCACGACCAACTGCACGAGGCGAGAATTCAAATGCTAATTATTGTTATCGCGCTATTCACGGCGCAAATAATCCCGTTTATTGTGTTACTGATACATCAGAGAAAAAAAAACAGCATTAATCAACATACGGTAATCCTGAATCTACGGCTTCCACTCATGTTCGAATTATCCGGAGGATCGAATGGCCCTCGTTACTGGTCTATTCGACGGAAAGCAATTCCATTCACCCTAATGAGCTTTCTCTATTCGTTAACGACTGGTCGATACTATTACTTCTCTTAGTCTCATCTCTTTTTTACGGAAAAGGATATCACGAGAATGGAGTAATTAATAATTAATTTTGGTGGGTTGCATGTGTGTAATATTCTTAAACTATGAGGGACTTCATGATATCGGAATAGACCCTGAACCACTTACGGAATATATTCGATTAAAAAAGGTTTTTTCATTCCGAATGGAAGCTTGGTAATAGTCCAAATTCAAGTTTTGGATTTTTTATGTTATATCGCTTCAGTATGATAGTAACATTGGTTACCAGTAAGGATAGTAATTGGAAGTGATGAGCTAGATAAAACGTAAGCCTTAATTCTTGAGTATTATTATGTAAGCTCGCATTAACTCTAGGAGAGGGTGGGGTAAAATGGACACTTTAGACTCTTTTTTAATTATTCATAAATAAGAAAGAAATTTATCAATTGAGCTCAGTTTAGGCTCGTCACAAAGGAAAAGAGTTGTTCTTTCTATTGAAAAAAAAAATATTAAATTTTATCAACATTTCAACCCCTCATTAACATTTTAAAAAAGTCAGAAGTGTCCGTTTCACCTCAGCCTCCCCTATATATTTTTTCGACTAATGTAATTTAATTTCTTCAGTCGCCTTGTGGATTTTTGCAACAATTATGTGGTATTTTTTTCTGTAACTAGGATACTCTCTAAGCTAATTTGACTTATGTAAAACAATATTTTGATATGTCTTATGGCTCTTTTGGTTCGATACCAAAGGTTTGATAGAATAGCATCGATAAAATGCTTAAATAAATAAATAAATAAACATGATCCAAAAGTCTGAAAATGCAATTTTTAGACCTCGTCTGTACGTATGTGTGCATGTGTGTACGTATGTAACAAAGTTCATTTTCAATTGTTCGTTAATGAATTGCTGGAATTGAATCTTTTTTTTAATGTAGGTATTGTTGAGCCCTATCGATCACCATTAATTAAAATTTGATTCATTGATCAATTTTGTTAATTTTCGAATTCTTTTGAAAATCAGTTGTCCCGCGATAACTACAGAAAATGTTCTGAATTGATTGAACGATGGCTTAAAAAATTTGTTCGGATTCCGAAGCTTATGGAGTTTTCGGGTAACTGTTTGTTGTCTTTAAAAATCTTTTAAATGGAAAATAACTAAATCAAGCTATGGCTTATCATGTTCAAATGAAAACTCCTTTTGTTACCTACCACTAATTTAAATCAACATAAGCTTTTTCGGCAGAAGTTATTTCTCCGGACATTTGGGCGGATCTATTTGGGCGTATGCTACTGAGGGCAAACCAATGCGGGACAGATCTACTTCTCTTAGAAAATTACGCCTGCAATTTTTTCAGTTCATACGTAAATTCAGATGTCTATTATTATGAATTCTTAATTTGGTCTGAATTCAATTGAATATAAGATGAAGGAAGATGGGGTAAAGTGATACGGTTATCAACAAATTACATAATATTGCGAGACGCGAACGTGTTGCGAACGCGTCTGGTAAAATTTCACTTCCATTCGTCCTCATGACCTTCAGATCGGTGCGAGAAAAAAACCCACCGGTATGGAAAAATTTACTGTCCAGGAGGATAATTTTTGCATCCATAGATGTGTTTTTTTTACCGAACGAATCGTAAAATATTCTCTACAAGTATTTTTAACTTCCCCATCCGCAGGAAGGAAGTCATTGTAAGACCCTGACAAGCGATTGTGGGAATTTCATTATTTCTCACTAGGGTGTAGGAAGTGAAAAAACGCAATTCTGAGCCATTCACTAGCCTATATGGGACCCAAATTTGGTTTTAAGGCTCTATCTCTCATAGTTTCCGAGATAATCGCGAAAAACGAAAGTGCCAAAAAAAATTAATTTAATTCATCTTGTATAGGGTGTAGGAAGTGGAAAAACGCAATTCTGAGCCGTCCATCTGCCTATACGGAACCCAAATTTCCTCAGGAATCGAATGGAATAGGTTTTAAGGCTCTATCTCTCATAGTTTCCGAGATAATCGCGAAAAACGAAAATGCCAAAAAAAATTAATTTAATTCATCTTGTATAGGGTGTAGGAAGTGGAAAAACGCAATTCTGAGCCGTCCATCTGCCTATACGGAACCCAAATTTCCTCAGGAATCGAATGGAATAGGTTTTAAGGCTCTATCTCTCATAGTTTCCGAGATAATCGCGAAAAACGAAAATGCCAAAAAAAATTAATTTAATTCATCTTGTATAGGGTGTAGGAAGTGGAAAAACGCAATTCTGAGCCGTCCATCTGCCTATACGGAACCCAAATTTCCTCAGGAATCGAATGGAATAGGTTTTAAGGCTCTATCTCTCATAGTTTCCGAGATAATCGCGAAAAACGAAAATGCCAAAAAAAATTAATTTAATTCATCTTGTATAGGGTGTAGGAAGTGGAAAAACGCAATTCTGAGCCGTCCATCTGCCTATACGGAACCCAAATTTCCTCAGGAATCGAATGGAATAGGTTTTAAGGCTCTATCTCTCATAGTTTCCGAGATAATCGCGAAAAACGAAAATGCCAAAAAAAATTAATTTAATTCATCTTGTATAGGGTGTAGGAAGTGGAAAAACGCAATTCTGAGCCGTCCATCTGCCTATACGGAACCCAAATTTCCTCAGGAATCGAATGGAATAGGTTTTAAGGCTCTATCTCTCATAGTTTCCGAGATAATCGCGAAAAACGAAAATGCCAAAAAAAATTAATTTAATTCATCTTGTATAGGGTGTAGGAAGTGGAAAAACGCAATTCTGAGCCGTCCATCTGCCTATACGGAACCCAAATTTCCTCAGGAATCGAATGGAATAGGTTTTAAGGCTCTATCTCTCATAGTTTCCGAGATAATCGCGAAAAACGAAAATGCCAAAAAAAATTAATTTAATTCATCTTGTATAGGGTGTAGGAAGTGGAAAAACGCAATTCTGAGCCGTCCATCTGCCTATACGGAACCCAAATTTCCTCAGGAATCGAATGGAATAGGTTTTAAGGCTCTATCTCTCATAGTTTCCGAGATAATCGCGAAAAACGAAAATGCCAAAAAAAATTAATTTAATTCATCTTGTATAGGGTGTAGGAAGTGGAAAAACGCAATTCTGAGCCGTCCATCTGCCTATACGGAACCCAAATTTCCTCAGGAATCGAATGGAATAGGTTTTAAGGCTCTATCTCTCATAGTTTCCGAGATAATCGCGAAAAACGAAAATGCCAAAAAAAATTAATTTAATTCATCTTGTATAGGGTGTAGGAAGTGGAAAAACGCAATTCTGAGCCGTCCATCTGCCTATACGGAACCCAAATTTCCTCAGGAATCGAATGGAATAGGTTTTAAGGCTCTATCTCTCATAGTTTCCGAGATAATCGCGAAAAACGAAAATGCCAAAAAAAATTAATTTAATTCATCTTGTATAGGGTGTAGGAAGTGGAAAAACGCAATTCTGAGCCGTCCATCTGCCTATACGGAACCCAAATTTCCTCAGGAATCGAATGGAATAGGTTTTAAGGCTCTATCTCTCATAGTTTCCGAGATAATCGCGAAAAACGAAAATGCCAAAAAAAATTAATTTAATTCATCTTGTATAGGGTGTAGGAAGTGGAAAAACGCAATTCTGAGCCGTCCATCTGCCTATACGGAACCCAAATTTCCTCAGGAATCGAATGGAATAGGTTTTAAGGCTCTATCTCTCATAGTTTCCGAGATAATCGCGAAAAACGAAAATGCCAAAAAAAATTAATTTAATTCATCTTGTATAGGGTGTAGGAAGTGGAAAAACGCAATTCTGAGCCGTCCATCTGCCTATACGGAACCCAAATTTCCTCAGGAATCGAATGGAATAGGTTTTAAGGCTCTATCTCTCATAGTTTCCGAGATAATCGCGAAAAACGAAAATGCCAAAAAAAATTAATTTAATTCATCTTGTATAGGGTGTAGGAAGTGGAAAAACGCAATTCTGAGCCGTCCATCTGCCTATACGGAACCCAAATTTCCTCAGGAATCGAATGGAATAGGTTTTAAGGCTCTATCTCTCATAGTTTCCGAGATAATCGCGAAAAACGAAAATGCCAAAAAAAATTAATTTAATTCATCTTGTATAGGGTGTAGGAAGTGGAAAAACGCAATTCTGAGCCGTCCATCTGCCTATACGGAACCCAAATTTCCTCAGGAATCGAATGGAATAGGTTTTAAGGCTCTATCTCTCATAGTTTCCGAGATAATCGCGAAAAACGAAAATGCCAAAAAAAATTAATTTAATTCATCTTGTATAGGGTGTAGGAAGTGGAAAAACGCAATTCTGAGCCGTCCATCTGCCTATACGGAACCCAAATTTCCTCAGGAATCGAATGGAATAGGTTTTAAGGCTCTATCTCTCATAGTTTCCGAGATAATCGCGAAAAACGAAAATGCCAAAAAAAATTAATTTAATTCATCTTGTATAGGGTGTAGGAAGTGGAAAAACGCAATTCTGAGCCGTCCATCTGCCTATACGGAACCCAAATTTCCTCAGGAATCGAATGGAATAGGTTTTAAGGCTCTATCTCTCATAGTTTCCGAGATAATCGCGAAAAACGAAAATGCCAAAAAAAATTAATTTAATTCATCTTGTATAGGGTGTAGGAAGTGGAAAAACGCAATTCTGAGCCGTCCATCTGCCTATACGGAACCCAAATTTCCTCAGGAATCGAATGGAATAGGTTTTAAGGCTCTATCTCTCATAGTTTCCGAGATAATCGCGAAAAACGAAAATGCCAAAAAAAATTAATTTAATTCATCTTGTATAGGGTGTAGGAAGTGGAAAAACGCAATTCTGAGCCGTCCATCTGCCTATACGGAACCCAAATTTCCTCAGGAATCGAATGGAATAGGTTTTAAGGCTCTATCTCTCATAGTTTCCGAGATAATCGCGAAAAACGAAAATGCCAAAAAAAATTAATTTAATTCATCTTGTATAGGGTGTAGGAAGTGGAAAAACGCAATTCTGAGCCGTCCATCTGCCTATACGGAACCCAAATTTCCTCAGGAATCGAATGGAATAGGTTTTAAGGCTCTATCTCTCATAGTTTCCGAGATAATCGCGAAAAACGAAAATGCCAAAAAAAATTAATTTAATTCATCTTGTATAGGGTGTAGGAAGTGGAAAAACGCAATTCTGAGCCGTCCATCTGCCTATACGGAACCCAAATTTCCTCAGGAATCGAATGGAATAGGTTTTAAGGCTCTATCTCTCATAGTTTCCGAGATAATCGCGAAAAACGAAAATGCCAAAAAAAATTAATTTAATTCATCTTGTATAGGGTGTAGGAAGTGGAAAAACGCAATTCTGAGCCGTCCATCTGCCTATACGGAACCCAAATTTCCTCAGGAATCGAATGGAATAGGTTTTAAGGCTCTATCTCTCATAGTTTCCGAGATAATCGCGAAAAACGAAAGTGCCAAAAAAAATTAATTTAATTCATCTTGTATAGGGTGTAGGAAGTGGAAAAACGCAATTCTGAGCCGTCCATCTGCCTATACGGAACCCAAATTTCCTCAGGAATCGAATGGAATAGGTTTTAAGGCTCTATCTCTCATAGTTTCCGAGATAATCGCGAAAAACGAAAGTGCCAAAAAAAATTAATTTAATTCATCTTGTATAGGGTGTAGGAAGTGGAAAAACGCAATTCTGAGCCGTCCATCTGCCTATACGGAACCCAAATTTCCTCAGGAATCGAATGGAATAGGTTTTAAGGCTCTATCTCTCATAGTTTCCGAGATAATCGCGAAAAACGAAAGTGCCAAAAAAAATTAATTTAATTCATCTTGTATAGGGTGTAGGAAGTGGAAAAACGCAATTCTGAGCCGTCCATCTGCCTATACGGAACCCAAATTTCCTCAGGAATCGAATGGAATAGGTTTTAAGGCTCTATCTCTCATAGTTTCCGAGATAATCGCGAAAAACGAAAGTGCCAAAAAAAATTAATTTAATTCATCTTGTATAGGGTGTAGGAAGTGGAAAAACGCAATTCTGAGCCGTCCATCTGCCTATACGGAACCAAAATTTCCTCAGGAATCGAATGGAATAGTTTTTAAGCCTCTATCTCTCATAGTTTCCGAGTTAATCGCGAAAAACGAAAGTGCCAAAAAAAATTAATTTAATTCATCTTGTATAAGGCGTAGGAAGTGGAAAAACCCAATTCTGAGCTGTCCATCTGCCTATACGGAACCCAAATTTCCTCAGGAATCGAATGGAATAAATTTTAAGGCTCTATCTCTCATATCTTCCGAGATAATCGCGAAAAACCAAAGTGAAATACACAGCAGTATGACAATTCGGCTGCATGAAACACACAAACTTCACGCATGCGTGGAGTGTATGGAGTGTACGGGAGTGATTCACTCAATGGTGCGAATAGTCATGGCCTTTATTTTTTTCATTATTTTTTTTTTGATTCTATTTTTCTTTTCTTTTCATTAGGAAAATCAAACGAAAAAACTTGGAAAATTTGAGTCGAGGAAATTCCATGGAAAATAGCTCAATAGTTTAAGTTGTATAGAATAATCTAATTCTAATGAATGAAGAAAAGGCAATTGGTCGGGAAGTTATTGGTTCGACCCGTAATGCATCGCACCCACTCCAAGCTACCCGCAATGGGAGCGAGCGAAGCGAGCGATCAACAACCCAGTCGTTTTTTTTCCATTGAATTACATTTCGCTCCACGATTATCGTTCGTGCAGTAAAATTTGCTATGATTTTCTAGGTAATTTTTATTCAATTTTTTTATTCGCATATAAAAATAAGATTTTAAAAAATCAGCTGCATGCAAACACAATTCGGACAGGAAAAAAAATAACAGTCTTCGAAGTATAATTTTTATTGGCTATGTAGCAAAATACCTATGTACTTAAATATTTGGCTTCACGCGTACATATTGGGCTACAAATTTGTTCATTAAAAATTTCTCATTACATTAATATACAATATGTAAAATTTGCCATATTGGATATCGGCAGTGTCGGTAGTATTTTCGCTCCACATAAATTTCTTTCATTATCCGAATAAAGCATATATTTCTCATCTTCATTTTGCTCTTTTAATTGACTTCGTACAAATTTAACGATATAAATATATATTATTTTACATGCTAAATAGTATTGCTAGGCACTTAGTCGTATAGTTATAAAAATGTAAGGTGGAAAAAACAAAACACATTTGGGGAGGAGAAAGAGGACAGAGTAGTGAGATGAGTGAAAGACCAAGTTTTCTTTGTTTTTTTTTCGGCAAGTTGAAATAAAAGTGGAATGGGTTAACGAGGAGTGAGTTGAAGGGGAAAAAGATGAACTCACTGGAGTAGAATCGACGACGTGAGTATTGAAAATTGAGTCTCGCTGGAGCTCCTTTCAAAACTGACAAAAACACTGGGGTTACTTCGCTAAAAGATATGCTACAAAAGCACTGGAGAAAACATTGCAGGCGAAAAAAAATTGTTGTCTCGAGTGAGTTTCTTTATCCACTCAAAATCCTCGATAATCCCACTCCCACAATTGTCTCATTCGTTGAGAATCCATGAATGACATTGTTCACAAATTTTGAAGAGGAAAATAGAAATATCAAATTGTTTTACAATAATTGTTGTATCATATTCTCTTACGTATTCTTTATACAAACTTGGCATCGACTTATTCGGCTTCTTAGGTTACCAGCTTTGAGTGTTTGTTTCTCGGGCCTCTGGAATTGCTGTCTATCCTCGATTGTTGCCATCCAGAAGCTGAATTCATTCGCGTAGTAGTGGCAGTGTCCCTTTGCACCGTTGCACTCGATGAAGGGCGTTGCGCGGAAATCTTCCAGACAGGAGCCGGGGCTCGATAGTGACTGCCCGCCACCCTGAGAACCGGCGCCGGTGTGCTAAGGAGGGAAGGGAAGAGAAAAGAGAGAAAAAAATCATGTGTCAGTGAAATAAAATCAAATGGAAGTAATGGCTGAGGTGGAACGAGAAATGAGATTGAGAGACGGAGATTGAGGTTGATTCAAAAGTTTCAGAACATCCTTTACCATAACGAAACTGTAGCCTATCCACAGGCCAGACCATCCGTTGGGACACTCTGGTATGCTGAGGGATTGACTGTGAACTGCTAGAACATTGGCTGGTACTTCGCAAACGACGCATCTGTCAACAAATGGTGAATACCAAATTTAATTGGGTGGATAATTGAGTTGAGAGTTGCAGAGGGATGAGTTTCGAGAGGTTGACGAGTCGGTTATCTAGGATCTTGCTTTGAAAACATGAACGTTGTAAATTATTATCTTAATTTTCACGAAACGTAAGTTTCGAATGAAGTTTTAGTTGCAAACAATTGCCAGAAAGCTCCTCTCAGATTATTAATGTCGTCATTTCCGTCACGTAAATGACTACATCCGCTCATTGGAATAGCGATTTTTTCCAGCAGATCCGCATTATAGTTCGCTTGTTAGACCTCAGAATGTATGACTGGCCTGGTTCTTGACAAAAGTAATTTTTTTTCTCAGTGTAAGTTGGAAATGATGCAAACTTTGAAATTAGTTTATATTTACATAAATGAATATAAATATTTGGCGAGTGCTATCAATTATTAATGCTCTTGCTTTGAAAGCATGAACGTCGTAAGTTATTATCTTGATTTTCATGAAACATCACGACTTCGAATGAATTTTCAATGCCAAATAATTGCCAGAAAGCTTCTCTCAAATTATTAATGTTGTCATTTCCTTCACATAAATGATTACATCCCCTCATTGGAATAGCAAGTTTTTCCAGCAGATCCGCCTTATAGTTCTTTCTTTAAATCTCAGAATGGAATGATACAAATACGTTCGGACGGGTAAAAGGTCCTAATGTTCTATTAGACCTAAGTTCGAGATTATGTGAAATTTGAAATTCATTCATCTACACATAAATGAATATATAATCGACTAGTATTATCAATGATCTTGGGCAATCTTCATTCGAGTTTCAACCTCTATGAAACAAATAAATTTCTTCTTACATGTTCATATGGATTTAATTGTGTATATAATTGAGTTGAGAGTGGCAGAAGGATGAGATTCGATAAGATGACGCATCAATTAGCTAAGATCTTGATTCGAAAACATGAACGTCGTAAATCCTTATCTTAATTTTCATGAAACATCACGACTTCGAATGAATTTTTAACCTCAAACAATGACCAGAAAAATGAATAAATGAATATGTAATCGACTAGTGATTCTGTAATCTTCATTTGAGTTTTAACCTCTATATGAAACAAATAAATTTCCTCTAACATGTTCATATGAATTTAATTGTGTATATAATTGAGTACCGATTTGCCAAAGGATGAGATTCGAGACAAGTCAATTATCTAGTATCTTGCTTTGAAAACATAAACGTCATACACCGTCATCTCAATTTTCATGAAACATGTCAAATTCGAATCAATTTTTCAATTCCAAGAAAAAATAGCCAGAAAGCGTCTCTCAGATTATTATCATCATTTCTGTCCCATAAATGTACACATCCCCTTATTGACGAGTGAAACGATAACGCACCTAGAGATATATTCCTCAATACCCGTTTCCTCCACAGGCATCATGGGTATCGGACTATTGGTAGACAGCCAATAAGAGCGATCATTTCGACTGGCGTAATGGCACACGTTGTTAACGTCGCAGAAGAGGAAAGGCATAGTGGAGAATTTCCTTACACACGAGCCAGCATAACCTGTTTTACAAGAGATTCTCAATTTATGCAACAAGATAGGAATTGAGGAATTAATTCTGAAGGATTAGGTGAATTCCATAAACAGCTGGAATTTTACTAAATGCATGATTTCGGACATTTCGCAATTATCCCATGAAGGTCGCAGCATTGACCGATTGGTGTGAATGATGACATAGTGTTGAGACAAACAAGACGATATTTACCTAGATCTTGAGAATGCGCTCTCTCGTCTCCGTCTGTGTACAGAAGACTGTATCCCTCCCACAGTTTAATGTGACCGGGCTCACAGAAGGGTACGCTCTGACTCTGGCTGTGTCTGACCAGGAGAATACCGGTGAGATAGTCTGAAGCCTGTTCACAAGGAGCTCCTGGCTCTCCTCTGGGCCCTGGAATACCTGCAGGTCCTTCGAGACCTGGAAGCCCTGGGGGACCAACAGGCCCGGCTAATCCTGGCAGACCTGGCTGACCTGGTGCACCTGAGTATCCTGCTGCTCCCTTCGGACCGGGAGCACCTGGGAAACCTGGGGGACCCTCCATTCCTTTTTCGCCGGATTGTCCGGGGGCTCCAGGAGATCCTGGAAGAATATACATTTTCATTGGGGATATCTATTGAGTGCGCAGGGAACCGAAAGGTCATTTGAATCAATAAGTTAGATACGTTGATGAGAAATTCTACCCCAAAAGTGAATCGAGTAATCGGGTAAGGGATCAATAGTTTGAATTAATGAAGGACTTCGAAATAATATGATGGTACACGGAAAAAGGATTACATTGATTTGGTTTTCGCTGTGAAAAACATAAAAATGGAACACCTATAGTGTTATCACAGCAATGCCATCAAAAATTACTTTTCACCGATTATTGTTCGGATTCAATTATCTTAAAAGAAAAGAACGTCTTTTCGATCGAATTTAAAATTTACAGAAAAAAAATGAATAAATGATCTTGGTGTAATGGGAATTTTCTATTCAAAACAGAAATATACAGAATTGAATTTTAAAGTATCTGCGATCGGTCCAAAAGTGGCACTTGCTGGGATACCCCCTACCAATTACCTATGTTCCTATTTCTGCCACCCATATTTGAGAGAAACCTATCAGAATCTAGCCCATCAGAATCTTTGACAGTTTATATTTATAATAATGGGAGAATATATACTATCTTTCGATTTATTTCGCGCTTAATACACAGCAAAAACGAATGTCTTAATATCACATACCTTTTGTAGACATTTTTCATACACTAAAAAACGTCTGAATAAAATGAAAATTTGTCTGAATTTCAAACATGAATTAAGATATTTGGGCATTTGTTCATCTGACATTCAGACACATTTTCATTTTATTCAAACGTTTTTCAGTGTCTGAAAAATGTCCACAAAAGGTGTGTGAAATTCAAACATTCTATTTTGCTGTGTAGATCATCTAATGTCATTTTGTTAATTATTATTCGATAATATAACTGCTGTGCGTTATTTTTCAGAAACTGCCACCTATCGAAGGCCTTCTATTTTAAAAAATAAGGATTTATTTAATTATTCATTTGGAATTATGAAGACTAGATAATTATGGGATTTCCCTTGAAGACACGGAAAGCTCTAGTAACGTTAACTGGGACATTGGCGTTATTCCGCTTTTCAAAAAGATGAAAATTTTCACTTTATCCCGAGAATGATTTTATGAACATGCTATCTCGAGGCGTCTATCTTTTCACTTTGAACTATTCAAATTAGTATAATTAAGGGTTTTCGCAGTCTTGTTAATATTCCGTTTGAGCACTATTCGCGTTAATCGTCTTACGTTTACAAAGACACGCTATTGTGTCTCCAGGCAAATCAAACATAGAGCCTCTGAGCTCTCAAGGTGCATTGTTTCTTTGTCGTTGAAGAAAATCGATTAACTGGAGCGGTCTCTAATGCAGAGTTGAATTGAATTTCGCATTCACAAGGTTCAGCATATCGAAAAGATAAGTAAACACGATCATTGTCGTGTGCACAAACAGTTTGATAATGAAATAACATAATTCGTGACATCAGCTATTATGAAATTTATCTGAACAGAATTCACCAAGAAGTGATGAATTTCGATGTTTGTTAGACAAAAATGTTTGTTTCGTCTGGGGAAAGGGGAAATACAGAGAGTACTAATTAAGTAAATTGGTAATTGGAGAGTAGATCTGTTACCTGGATATCCACGATCTCCCTTTGGTCCCATTGGAGGCTCGACACACTCGTCACCCTTATCTCCCTTGATACCGACGTAACCAATAGCTCCTATCAATCCGGTTGGCCCGGGATATCCTCGGTCTCCCTTTTCGCCCGGAAATCCTGGCGCACCAGGTGAACCGTCGAATCCTCTGTCACCCTTTTCTCCGGGTATACCGTCCAATCCAGGTGGACCTACATAAATCAAATGGGTCGATCGGTTACTTCGATGCATGTTTGATCTTTCGAACGATGCGCCCTACACTGTTAGAAATTTTTTAAACTTTCAGTCACTGCGTCATCTGAATTCTCAATGTTGTGAGTTTGAATTTAATTTCAAGTGTAAATGTTCATGAAATTCATCGTTTATCTTGAAAATTTAAGAAAATTGGGTTTTTCATATTGAGCGATCATGAATATTTCAACGAAAGCTTGATTTTTAAAGTCATTGCCAAAATTAAACATTAGATGCAATTGAATTTTCAATAGATTGAGAATTGAGAAAAGTTGTTGCCTGAATTTTCCCAATTTTCAACATTTTTCGGGGCCTTATGGACCTGGAAATAGAGAATTAAATATTCAAGATATTTACTAATTCGTCCCTGAAGGAATATACAGAATTTTTATGTAGCTTTAAAGCTTTTTCAGTTGAAATTTTTAACGACAGTTAGAAGTTTTTTGATAGAACCTTGATTTATCCCTGACTGAAAACGAGTTCGAGTCTTGAGACGGTCTGAATGTAGAATTATTTGACAGAACGAAATAATACGCAAAATTTTGATAAAATTTATAATTTATAATAGTACTACGACAAAATAGAAGAGAATAGTGAAATACGAATTAAAAATGAGCATTCATTCGGAAGCGAATTGCCAATTTATCTGCCACAATAACAATACTCATTTATTTAAAAAAATGCAAGCATCCACTTGTTTTTCAAGTCTTGATGAGGTCCTCAGAATTTTAGGTTGAAACGTCGACATTCGTTTCATCCAGTTGAATCAAAAATAAACCTTACGTAAGGTTTAACTGAATCAGGCCTCGAATTATTTAATCAATTCCCGTATTGTCAAAAGGGACTAACATAAAATATTTCCAAACAGATGATGAATTTACCTGAAAGTCCACGATCTCCCTTCTGTCCAACTCCTCCGAACACTCCAGGTGGTCCTTGATCTCCCTTGGGTCCCCTCTCTCCAGGAATTCCTGGGGCGCCTTCGAATCCTGGCTCTCCACTACGTCCGGGAAGTCCTTCTGGACCGATCGGACCAGGCTCACCCTTCTCCCCTTGAAGTCCAGGTGGTCCCCACGTTCCAGCGTCTCCTTTCGGTCCTGGTAAACCTGGGAAACCTGGCTCTCCTTTATCTCCTGGAATTCCGGGGAAACCATCGCGTCCGTGCTTGCCGAGAAGTCCTGGAAGACCCTTTTCTCCCTTCACCGTTTGACCTGGGCCACCAGGAGCACCGGTGGGTCCATGATCGCCTGGAGAAAGTGGATGAGAAAGTCAACATTAACATCAAAGGGATCTGTCAGGACATGACGTGAACGAACCAAATTGCATCGAAGTGAACAGCTCAATTACTACGTAATTTTCGTTGCGGAAATCGATTCACGTCACGTGAATGATCAACTCTAAGATGGGCGCAATTATATTGACATAGAAAAAACTTCGCTGAAGTTCGCTTACCCGGGAGAGGGAACCATGAAAAGTTAATGGCGATAGACTTTCTTTGAAGTAAAGCGTATTTGAAGTAGGAAATTGAAAAGCTTGTTGAAGGTCTGTCTTGTTACAAGAGTGGAATACCCCGGGAGTCAGTGTAATCGTTTTTCCGTTCTTGAAACTGACTAGATTACTTGTGAGTGAAAATAAAAAGCTGAAGTAGGTAATGAGCCCCTTGATTTCAATTTGCTTCTCCAAAGGGCTATATTTAGATTACACTTTTAAGAGTGACCCGATATCTTCCAATAGTCTTTTGCGTAGTAAAGTTCAACGTCAAGAGCTAATCAATCTTCTGGATTGTTTTCTTCTCAAAATTGATAATTTCCACTATCGAAAAAGGTTGGTCATGCGCTATATTTTGATATTATCCCAAAATCAAATTTCGTATCGATCAGTAAAAACATCGATGGACCGTCAGTTCAGTTGAATTACAATGAAGCTTACCTTTAGGTCCAGGTGCACCAGGGGCTCCTGGATTGCCCATCGGTCCAGGTGCGCCCCTGTCTCCTTTGGCTCCTTCAAACCCAGTTTGTCCCTCAAATCCGCGATCTCCCTTTTCTCCATCCAGTCCATGGAATCCCGGCGATCCAGGTTCTCCCTTCTCCCCCTTGATATTGACCGTCGGGCCAGGAGGACCTCGATCTCCCTTCTCGCCGAAAGATCCAGGTAGCCCAGGCAATCCGTCCAATCCCTGAGGTCCCACGTCACCTTTGACCCCATCCAAACCAGGTCTACCAGGCTGTCCAATTTCCCCGTTGATCCCAGGGTATCCAGGAGGACCATGTGGCCCAATCTCCCCAGGCTCTCCAGGAAGACCGTCCAGACCAGGTTTGCCGGGTTCACCATAAGGTCCAGGAAATCCTCTGTCACCCTTCATTCCAGGGAACCCTTGCACCCCAGTGTCTCCTTTGTCTCCTTGCAATCCAGGCAACCCATCGAGTCCACGTTCACCAGGTTCTCCCTTGAGCCCCGGAAATCCGTCACGAGCGAAACCAGGTCTGCCAGCTTCTCCTTTCTCCCCATCAACCCCATCTCTTCCGGGCGGACCTGTTGGTCCACGAATGCCAGGCATGCCTGGCTCTCCTTTTTGCCCCTTATCAGACACACTACCAGGTTCTCCTTTTCTTCCTGGGAACCCAGGCTGACCGTGATCTCCTTTCGGCCCATCTAATCCCATTGGTCCTGGCAGTCCAGGAGATCCGTCGAATCCACGATCACCCTTTGGTCCTTGAACGCCAGGTCTACCTGGCTTACCCTCCATTCCTGGGAGACCGGGGAAACCTGATGGACCTTTCTCACCTTGTTCACCCTTTATTCAGAGAAGAATTGTTTCTGTTCAGAACACAGATTTTATGCGCAGTGTCGGGTGAAATTACAACGACTTAGAGCTGCGCACGAGACCGGGACTAGTCCCCGAACGAATGAAGCGATTAAATTTTTTTTTGCAATCGATGAGTCTTGTAATTTGGAACTAATTATTTTATGAAAACAATCGACTCAGCAATTCTTCAGTTATTTCCATAAAACTTGTGAAAGAATGTCTAGTAGAATGACTAGTGATGATGACATGAGGGTTAGTGCGGAAGACTTACCTTCGGTCCGATTGATCCTTCCAATCCAGGACGTCCAGCGACTCCGGGAATTCCTCTGCGTCCAGGATAACCTTTCGGGCCATCGATACCAGGCTCGCCTCGGTCTCCTTTGGCACCTGGGAACCCAGGGAGGCCAGCACGGCCGGGTTCTCCAGTCAGACCAGGTTCACCCTTAGCCCCATCAACGCCTGGGAAACCTGCTACTCCTGGTGGTCCAGGAGGCCCTGTCAATCCAGTATCTCCCTTCTCACCTGGGGCACCTGGGAGTCCGTTTATTCCAGGGCTACCGATGTCACCTGAATGTCAGCAAGTCACTCATAAATTTCACTGGGAAGTTACTGTTAAGTAATTGCGGTAAGAAAATAGTTAGACTGTTTGAGTTGTGAAAATTCAGTAGTAAAAGGAGATGGGTGAATGTGACTGACTTTAGTCTAGACTCTTTTTTGTGAATTTAGCTTTCACATTTCATTAGAGATAACTAAAGTCTGTAAGATTTTGATCTGCAACGTGTGCCAAACCTTTTTCCCCAGTAAATCCAGGTAGCCCAGAGTATCCAGCAGGTCCTTCCTTTCCAGGTGGTCCAGGCAGACCTCGTTCTCCCTTCTCTCCAGGTGGTCCAGATAACCCTTGACTTCCTTTCATCGACAATCCCGGCTCTCCCTTCTCTCCCTTCGGCGCTGGTATGCCAGGGAACCCTCGTGGTCCTTCTTGTCCAGGCTCACCAGGGAACCCCATGGGTCCAATATCTCCTTTCTCACCACGTGGTCCTGGTAATCCACGAGGTCCAACTGGCCCCGGGGCACCAATCGGTCCGGTCGGTCCTTCTAGTCCCTACAAAGATAATCATCATTATTCTTTAAATTGAGGGTACAAAATTCATCTTTCTTCGTGATCAGGGTATGGACCAGTCCGCAGAACCCTTTTGATCCCCGAGATTGTGATAATGTAAATATTTTGCTTACCTGAAGTCCTTGTAAACCTTTCAGTCCAGGAGGTCCATCACGTCCAGGAGGCCCAGGTTCTCCTTTCTCTCCAGGAGCTCCACGATCTCCCTTGAAACCTTTCTCCAAATTAATTGGTGGACATTGACCTACGAGAAAAATCAGAAATGAGTACAATGTAGGTTACTGCCTGGAAGGTGGACGCTATCGATGTTTTACCTGTCGCTCCCTTCTCGCCATAGGGTCCGGGTTCTCCTTTTGGTCCCGGATATCCATCGCGTCCAGGTATACCCGCTTCACCCTTGATACTTGATCCTTTCTCTCCTTTACGTCCGGGCACGCCAGGTCTACCGGGGGTTCCATCTTGTCCTGGGAATCCCCGATCACCCTAAAAATGCATTCGTGTAACTAATTAGATCGAATAATTTTCCCGCCAATTCTTCTTGCTTCTTGATAGGTTATAGGAAGGCGTGTTCGCATTGATTAGAAGCCACGGATACATCATATGCTTGTTCCATATGAAATCGTATATCATAATAATGATTGTTTGTCTATTTAATGTATATGAATCTATAATTCATATACAATCAACGGCCAATCTACCATATTTTCACATATACCGCCATATGTATTCTATATTTGGCATATATTCATGTCCGACATGTATGGATTATATAGGATTCATATATATATATTTTCTATAGGGGTGAAAATGAAAGACAGATAACAAAAGAGGAGAAAGATAACCACTGTTCCTTAATTAATTTAGCCTGTGGAAATCAAATTATCATACCACTTGTCCTTTAAGACCCGGGAATCCTTCAAACCCAGGTCTTCCCTTCTCTCCAATGGGTCCCTCTGGTCCAACAGGCCCTGGTCTTCCAGGCTCTCCACGCACTCCCTTCTCACCCTTTTCCAGTTTCAACATGTTTTCTGTGATGAACGCAGGCGCACCGGGTTCGCCCTGTGGTCCAGGAAGTCCATTAATCCCATCTTTCCCAGCTGGTCCAGGGGGTCCAATCGGTCCCGGCAATCCGTCAGCTCCGGCCTCTCCTGGATATCCTCTTTCCCCAGGTGGCCCCCTCGGTCCCGGCAATCCAGGTGTTCCATCAAATCCACGGTCACCCTTTACACCAGGGTATCCAGGGACACAGTCTGAACAGCGACCTCCAATGTCTCCTTTCTCACCGGGCTCACCGGGAAAACCAGGACTGCCATCTCTGCCTGCAAGTCCAGCTTCTCCTGGTAAACCAGGAACTCCGGGAGCACCGGGGATTCCGTCTAACGAGTCGCCGGGTCGTCCACGAACTCCAACGTAACCGCGTTCTCCTTTTTGACCCTTTGCACCATCTAAACCGGGAGATCCATCCATTCCTTTCGGACCCTAGAACGTTATCGTAAATGATGTATGATCTTCTTAAATATAAAACTTGAAATAAATTCGGAGAAAAATCACCACCTTGGTTTCAAATTTGGAAATCCTTCCCTTATTTGAAAACTAAAACTTACAATAATCGAAAATCCTTTGTCTCCTTGAGGTCCTCGAGGCCCAGCAGGTCCTGGAGGGCCGTCAAATCCTCTGGGTCCACCTTCACCGGGGAATCCCGTCAGACCGGGCTCTCCTTTCACTCCTGACGACGGAAAAAAATATTGTGACAAGCAATCATATTGAAACTGCGAGGATGAGACTAGATTGAATGATTGGCAATACCTTTATCGCCAGGTGCTCCTTCAGCTCCAGGAATACCGGGTAGACCGGGACCACCAGTTAAACCGATAGGTCCACGTGGCCCGGGCTCTCCAGGGTAACCGTCCAAACCTCTAGGTCCTACTGGCCCTGGAAATCCTCTGGGTCCGATTGGCCCGGGCGGACCCGGTTGTCCTTTGCCACCCTAGAGATATGAAGAGTTATTGAGATATGATGCAATGGGTATCACAGCTTGGCACTCATCACTTGAAAAAGTAATACGTTAAATATGTTTTTTTATCATTTGACTTACTAGTCATTTCTTACTCATCAATTTTTACGATCATTTTTCAATAAGCAGTAATGAATCTAAGGAAAATATCGAGAGGTCCCTCCCATAGGTGAGGAATTCTCCACTGAAGACTCTTCGAATTCATTCTAAATAGGAGTGAATTTTGCTCCGGTATCTAAACTAAAATGTACTCACTCCTGGCGGTCCAGGAGGTCCACGAAGACCAGTCACCCCAGAAGGTCCATCAAGTCCGGGCTCTCCTTTTTGTCCATGTCTACCTGGCAATCCGTCTAATCCATCGATGCCACGGTCACCCTTCCGTCCTGGAGGGCCAGGAGGACCAGAGAAACCATCTCTCCCCTGAAACAAGTCATGATCACTCATTATCAGAGATGATTACTGGCAAGAAGGAGTAAAGGATAATGTTTGGCTGAGGTTGCATGATTACGCGTTACCCATTATTACATCCCTAATGAATCAGTTCAATCCAAATATACTCACTCGAATACCTGGAGCTCCAGGGAGACCTTTTTCTCCCTTGCCACCGTGAGAACCGGGCACTCCAGCATCTCCTGAAAAACCGATTTCTCCTTTGGGTCCATCAAATCCTTGATCTCCCTAAGAATGGTAAGAATTAATTTAACATCATGAGCAACAGCATATGCTTGCAGAAAGCATCCTGATGACCAGTATTATTATGAGTATTCTTTATTAAGGAAGAACAGCATAGCTGTTATATTATACATCTTTTTCCAGTGCGAGTAATGTTTTATATTGGCGACGTTGTGCACCAAAAATTACGAATAACAATGATTATGAATGAAAATCCCTGGTATTTTCCGTGAAACCAAAGGATTTTCTCGAACTTTTCATAAAACCCACGAATATCTTCAAATTTTTTACAAATCTGAAAGGTATTCTGGGAATCTCTAGAATATTCTAGAATTTTCCAGGAAGTTTCAGAGAGCTCTAAAATTCTCTACAATTTTCTATGGTGCATTCTAAATTATGCACCATAGCGCAATACCTTATAGCCTAAAGTTGATTGGGGACTTTAAACTATCTAATAGTAAAAGTACCTTTGAAACCCATTCAGTTCTTTTTGCGTGAATCGAGACCAAAGAATGGGCAACAGATTTATGATATTTAAGATAGTCATAGTCTAACACATGAGTGACTTCAGACTCAACGTGAAGTAATATGATATATGCAATATACGTGATAGGAACGAGAAAAATATCCGCAGACTCGATATAATGCAACAAATGAATCCTCTGTATCAATCACAGAGCATGAAACAGTTCAGAACTTCTATTACCTTGTCTCCTTTTTGTCCCGGTTCACCAGTTGGTCCAACTGTACTCGTTGTTCCTGTGAACGGTGGGTATTCTGGCTCTCTACCGGGAGGGCCCGGCTCTCCTTTCAGACCTTTGTCTCCTTTCAAACCTTCGAATCCCAATCCCATGTTACCTTTTGCTCCCTTAGGTCCTAGGGCTCCTGGAGCACCCTGAGAATATAAATTCAATCCTAGATCACATCATGAACACTGTACACCGAACAACTGAAGAAAAATCTGATAAGTTCAAAATGAAATTTAGTAATTGTTTTTTTCCACCCATGAAAAGACAATTTTCTGCACGAAAAATACTTACAAATGGTCCACGATCACCCTTGGGCCCAGGATAACCAGGTGGACCTTGTGGTCCAGGTTGCCCTGGTGGTCCTCTAACTCCGTCAAGGCCAGGCTCTCCTTTCTGACCAACGGGGTATTTTCCTGCATACGCTGGCTGACCCTTATCTCCTTTCGGCCCTGTACCCCCTCGATAACCTCGAGGTCCAGGCTCTCCAGGAACTCCAGGACGTCCGGGTTCTCCCTAGCAACAGTATTCAAACTAGTTCAGAACAAACTACTCTGCATTCATCTTTGTCTGACTCATGACTCATCAATTGATTTCAGCACTTACGTCCGTTCCGTTGCAACCGTCTCGTCCAGGCATACCAGGTGATCCGGGATACCCTTGAACACCAGGAACACCAGCGATTCCAGGGAATCCGGGGAATCCCATTGGTCCCTAGACCAAAACAATAAATTTTGGCTAAAGGGAATTATCTTACTTAGGGAATTGTCTAACAATTATTTTGAATGAATATAATAGATTGTTGACATCTCATAATTCTTCATATGGAAATTAACGGAAACCTTTGCAACCATTCAATTATTCACTTTTATTGTCTCCTGAACAGATAATTTCAGCCGTTCAAAAAATGAATGTATTGAAAACGGTTGAATGACGATAGTTATGTTATTATGGCCCCTTTTATGAGCAATTTATATTCAATACATAGTCCACCACGGAGCCATTTACCGGATGTGAAATCGGTTAATTGTTATTCAGAATTTTATGAGAAATCGATCCCATAGTGGAAACCAAATCGCTTGACGCAATTGAAAATCGTATTTGCTGCATCACAACAAAAATTCACAAGTGAAAGAATCCATTGTAGTTTGAAATTTGGAAGTCACCATTTATTTACAAATTTCTCGAGAACTTTGCAAATAAACTAAATTTTGACGACAGAAAATTTGAAAACCATATGGATCTACTTAATACTTCAATGATACGAAACAAATATACTTGAATTGAGTATATTTTATACTAGAATCATGTATATGCATAAACCTGAGTTAAGAATGAAATATACTTGATTCAAGTATATTTTATATTTAAATGAGGGATGAGTATTTCAATTTGAGGATGATTATTTCGTATCATTTCGAGTTCTACCAAGCACTCTCAAGTGTAATATAAGGGTCAGATACTAAGTGTGAGAATATAAGGGTCAAAAAGTGGAGGTTAAAAAATCAGGGTCGGAATATTAGAGTCGAAAACTGAGGGCTTGAATGTAAAGGTGAAGGAATGAGGGTCAGAATGTTACGGTTAAAAAAAGGGTCAGAATATTAGGATAAAAAAATTAGGGTGCGAATATAAAAGTGAAAAAAGCATGTGTCAGGCAATGAGGTTCATATAAGGGCTAAAAACGGTGATCAAGCATAATATATGACTCATATTTAGACCCTCATTACCTGACGACTTTTTTTATTTTTATATTTTGACCCTTATATTACATTTAAGGGTCAAAATATAAAATCCGGGAAAAAGAATAATCTTCGAAATGAAATATCGATCCCCCAATTCAATTCAGGTATATTCTTTTTCCGTGCATCAAGAAATATTCTCGAATTACGAAAGAACAATGATTCCTTCGACCTGTCTGCAAAAATCAATTTGTCAAACTTTGTAATGACGCATGAATACTTACCCTGTCACCCTTGATTCCGATAGGTCCCTGTGGGCCAGGATCTCCCTTCTCTCCCTTGGGTCCCAGTAAACCTTCAGCACCAGGAAAACCAACCTGACCCTTGGGACCAGCAGGACCGATGATTCCAGGAGGTCCCCTCGATCCTTTCTCAGCAAAGCACTTGGGAGCACAACAGCCAGAACCAGTGCAGTTTTTTGAAGTCCTGTCACCGGGTACTGGGTACACCTGATAGCTGTCAGGATATTGACCGTATCCTGATCCTGTTCCTGATCCAGATCTGTTGTCCGTGCCCTGGCCATATCCGCCTTGATTGTTGGCATCTCTTCCACCCTGATTATAGCTATCTCTTCCTCCCTGGTTGTAACCATCTCTTCCACCTTGGCTATAACCATCTCTTCCACCTTGACTATGACCATCCCTGCCTCCCTGGTTGTAACCATCTCTTCCGCGCTGATCGTAAGCACTTCCATACCCAGACTGACCACCCTGACCACTGTAGGATTGCCCTTGACTCCCGTAACCGGATTGGCCTCCATAGGATTGACCAGAAACCTCTCCTCCACGACTTCCATCGTTACGGTTTCGATCCTGAGAGCTGTCATAGCCGTATCCACCACCTCCTCTGTTGTAAGGGTCGTAGGGGTAGCTCTGATTGTATTCTGATCTTCCTCTATACGATTCCCTCAAGGAATCTTCATATGAATCTGGAGTAGGAATCAGTGATCAGTTTTGAAAGACTGGGGAATCGTCCTTTTCACAATAACAGAACATTTTTAGTGATAATTTTCTAATTTTTCAGTGCCCATGTCGCCAATTGTGAGCATAGTGCATACTTGAACCGAAAAGTTTGCAATTATGAATTTGTTTATACTTCAATGGGCTTTTTATTTCAGTAGTACGGTATCAACATGATGATACTGATGGTTCACATAATTTTGAGTATTTTCTAGATTCCAAATTGGCTTTTGATCCAAGAATGTCAGACTCCATAACAATTAATGCTAAAATAAAAATTTGCGAATTTCTAACAGGAGTGAAATATTTTTTCACTATACATTTTCGATTTTTTGAAAATGCTTTTGCAAATTTAAAGTAACAATTCAGTGATACCTTGATCAGCGGTTTTGTAAATGATTATTGAATGCAACCATTCACATTTTGTGAAGACAATAAGTATTATTCACATCAGAATAAAAAATTCTCTGATTGTATGTAATGATTCCATACATATAAAAAATTATTATAGATCATACGGATTCCAATCGATGGAATATATTATCACTGATTATTTTAGGTCTAGATAAATTCGGTAGCGAAGTCGTAAAAGGAGGTAAGTCAATTTTGACTATTGACCAGTTTTCAATCAATATTTCGGAATCTAAGGGAGATAGCGAAATTTTCGTAATTACATGTGTTGTAGCACTCAGTCGGCTCCATAAAAACGATTATAACAAAAATTTCGCGATCTACCTTAGATTCCGAGATATTGATTGAAAACTGGTCAATAAACAAAATTGACTTATCTCCTTTTACCACTTCGCTACTGAATTTTAAAGGCAGAGAGTTCTATTTTTTCTTGCAGTCTGTAACATCAATTTGACGTTGGCTGAGTCCAATCATTCGGAAAACTCGAAAAGTGGACTTTTATTTAAATATTTTCTAACGACTTAATATAGAGAAATTCAGACTTTCAAAATTCAAATGATGAATCCTTGCAATATGTTATACAATCTAAAATCAAATTTGACTGAAACAGAAGATAATGTTGAAGTACAAATAATCACGCACGAAAAAAATTCATGCAAAAACCACGAATTTCATTGAAAATCCTATCGATTTTTTCTATAGAATATTTTCCGTTGAACATTTTCTATTTAAAAACACGCAGATAAGCTGCGAAATTGTTTAATAGTATTGGCCAAAAAAAAATAGAACGTTCAGTAGAAATCCAATAGAATGTTCTAGCGGATTCGCTGCGTTTGTGTACGAAATCGTATCGTACGTGTTGTAAAATATTTTGACGAAAAAAGGCAAAAGTACTCGAACATCGGTAAATATATTCCCCATTTCGATAAATTGAAGAGCAATGCATTGGCTTGATGAACGGCTCTAAAATGAATCACTCGTCGCTCCTCTCTTTTCCCATTCGATATCCAAAATTGATATGAACAAGTGCAAATAGCATTTTTAATTTAATAATTGTGACCTCGATATTATCAGTATCTACTCAGCAATAAAATGCAATTACTTTTGTATTTTGCAACATCAGTAGGTTATATCGACCTGTCATTCGGGGATGCGGGAGAATTGGAGTGTGTGAAAATTTAATTAATGGAGGGTGTACGAAATTGATAGGATCCCAGTGGCCTTAGATTTTCAATTTGAAACGTTTGGTGAGACATTCTGGCACAACCACACTTACTCATAATTGCAATCTATTATGGAAGAGTGTCAGAACGGAACGAAATTGTTTGGGCGAAGCGAGACTTACATGAATAACTTTGATATTACTGTCAATATCAATATTTTCGGGAGAAAAAATTCGATCTGAAAAAATTCCTTCACTCCGCTTTATCATCAATTCTAAATTGCATATCCATTCTCGAATCGAAGATATTTGCGGTGAATCGAAGATTCTTGAATAATATAAAACAATATCAAGAGATTTTCCTAACATATTTAAGAAATCGCGAATTATGTCCACTTCACATGCAATAAATATTGTAGACAAAGACATCAAAGCAATTTCTACGTTTCTCAAACGATGCAACTTATAAGTTTGAAATACAACCAAGTGAACTATTATAAACATTATAAGTAGTACCAGATCGATGAAAAATATATGAAATATGGTTTATATATTTTTTGAATAAATTTTTTGATGGAGGCATATTTTTCAATTTGTTTCTCTTTCTTTTACGGTGAACAGACCTTTTTAATTATTTGAAATCTATAATACAGAAAAAATTGTAAATTGTGGTTTCTTCCATTGATAATACGCCTTCAATAGAATTTCACAGGGTTTTATTTAGTTTCGAAGATGTACCTCCATCGCCCCACGAGCTTGGCGCGGTTTCTCCACCTTCAGACGCAATATCCCCTCGGTCCCTCTCATTTGTATCTCTCACGCCACGAACTCTACCACTCCGTATCCATGCTGTGTTGTTGCTTTCCTGGGGAAGATAAAAATACGGATTAAATAAATGAAAGTTATATTCATAACACGTCGTTAATTCAATCATAAAACAAGTGGGAAATTACTTTTATCTTCATATAGCGTAGAAATGGGCAATATGCTTCCGAACGGTCATTTTGTTTAATTCAGAACATTTTTTTTCAGTTATTGTGAGACAATCGATTTTTTTAAAAATTTGGAAATTCTAAAAATGAAAATATGTATTGAATTTTAACCAAAGTCGGTAGAGAGGGCTCATCAATTCCTTCATTTGAAAACAAAATGATTAAATTCTATATATTTGTCAGTAAACACTGGAAGAAACACTTCCAGACATTCCCTGACATTTCCTGACTTTTGGTATCACAATGGATTGATCAACCACAAAAAATTACAAACCCAACCCTTAAGTGGGGGAATCCCCGCTAAACTATGCGCAACCTATAGGGCGCCACTATAGAGCGAGTGGAATGCCAGAAAAGCGTGACTATTTAAGGGTTAAATTTGAACGATTACAAAGCTTCCATTTGACAGCACAAAATTATTACAATTATTATCATTTTTAAAAATCAAAACTATTGTACCAACTCGGAATGCAGTTCAATCTATGAATATTTATAACAGAATGTTTTTATTAATTTTCTCATTTTCGGAAATGAAGAGATTTTCCGCAGTTGATTCAACATCTCAACATTTCAGTCAATCAGGCAACAACGAAGCACAACTGTTTACCAAAATATTCGGCACTTTCATCAAATATATCTCCAGCACGAAGTGAAATCGTGATGGGAATGATGAAGGCCCATGACCCCGTCGACCCCAAAGTCTCACTGTATTCCCAAAACATTTAACGATACTCCCCAGCTTTTATCGTCGCACGTTCTACAGTAATAAATGTGTTTGTACGGGTATTTCGTTTTCACATTCAGAGAACAAGCACTGATACACTTGGGAGATGTATTCAAGTTCTGGCAGGAAGTGCGAATGATAGAAATAGACGTTATCAATTGTAAAATAACTTCTCGTTTCGTTCTGTTGAGTGCTTCGAATACGAAATGGTTGAATTTATGTTTATATGGTCAATAATGGGGATCATGACAGGTTGAGCATTGAAATGTATTGGAAGGAAGACTAATCAGCGAGATAATTGCAAGTATCGGGCAGTTGGTTTTATTTATTGACTATAATCATCGACATTGGTATTTTCAATTTACGATGGATGTGGAGAACTTCTTGCCCCTTTCCGCCTCGTGTTGATGAGGGTTACTATCGGCTCAATGAATCTCGAGAGAATTGAGATTCATGAGTAGATGGAATATTTTTTTCCAATTCAAGAAATTATTTTATGAGGATTTTATCGGTAATTTCATCACAGGGAAGTCGAATAGATTAATTGACGGGGATGAAGCATTCACGGGAAGATGATGAATAGTTATTCTTTCATGAATAGAAAATGATTCGATGAGTTAAAAATTATTTTTGCTATAATGATTCTGTATTCATTTGTTCATTTTCTGCGCATATTTTTCACTAAAAATATAATTTTTTGGAGAACATGAATATGCTGATTATCTAGATCAAGTAATAAAATCATCAAGTAATAAAGAATCTATTGGATATATTCCACATATTATCTTTTTCCTGAGAATTCTATCAATAATTTCATTGCATGAAGTCTAAACACATCAATTGATGACAATGAATCATAAATAGAAAAATCCATGAACAGTTATTTTTCAATAAATTATAATTAATTCGATATAATAAGAATTACTTTCCAAATAATTACTCTGGTCTTTGAACGAAACGAATCAATTACTTTCATTTTTCATTCATACTTTTCTTTACAATAGTTTTCTTCTTTTATCTCTTCATAAATTAAATAATAGAACATCTATTTCGTTAATACCTCATTCTGTTTATTACTAACAGTTTTATTAATAATTCCGAAACAGGTTGAATTAACAAAGTTCAAACAGGTCAATGGATGAGGACAAATCATTTCTAAGAACTTCATGAATACTTATTTTCCACTAAATGAAGAATGATTTGAAGTAATAAAAAACATTTTTCAAAAGATAATCCTGTTCTTTAAATGAAATCAATCATTTTGTCAAATTATATCTTTCTATTTTCCATTTAAAATGTGTTTTCCCTCCAAATGAAGATATTGGTAATGCAGATTCCTCCCCAAATTATTGAGCAATAAAGAATCCATTCCACATATCCCACATCGTCTTCTCTTTCATCCACTTATTGTCAACGATTGCGCGGTTAATCGGGGGGAAGGTCTCGACCTTGCGTAATCCAAATGCGTAAGATGACGTAAGGGATGAGTAAATGAGACGATGATGAGGGAAATCTAGAGCATGAATCGGTTATCTCACTCCCGGACTCGGCTCATTCCGCAGAATTGCCAAAGTGATCTTAACGCGACAGTCGGTTAAGAGCGAAATATCATTTTTCTCATCCCTTGGATAACCCAATGAGGAGCTTTCAGTCATTTTAGTAATTCAAATATGAATGCTTTTTACGTTCTCTCGTGTTTAACTACTTTTTTGTGAGGAAAATTGTGAGATTTGATTGTTGTTACGCGTTAACCTAGTTCTCGCATTCTAGATACGAGATATCTTCTCGTGACGGTTCAAGAATTGTCCCTTTTATCGTTGCTTCTTCGTCGCTTTACCACCGTCGTTTTAACGATATTACGCAATTAAGCTGTGTATGCTGCTCAATATGTAGTACCTACTCTTCTCTAATTGAAAAAAAAACCGCGATACAGCTTAAATTGGATGAAAATTCTCATCAGAAAATTGAATGAAATTTTATTTTTATTGTTTAAAAAAAATCTGTCAGATGCCTTAAAGAAGGTATTAAATTTCTTCATGTCATTAGGCGATAAACCGCGATTGTAACCTCGGTTCACTCGATCAGATCGCGGTTTTCGTGATTCAAAATATTGTATGTCACACGGCGATAAAAGTATTATCTAACTCATGTGGTTATAATCCGAGCCGAAGGCCTATTCGTTGTCAATGAGGAAAAGGAAATGGCGGCACTTTCACATGCCTTCATGGAGTGAAACATAACCTTAAATAATCAAAATTCTACTAATGTCTGACTTTTCGCTCTTCGTCGCGACCAATGCAACAACTTTTGAGATATTTCGATATCAATTAACTTCGTGATGTTCACGAACTTTTTAGAATAGGGAGAATCGCATAGAAAAGGAAGTTTCAATTTTTAGTGGTGTATTCCACACTCAAAAAAATTTAATAGAAAAACCTAACGAACTCGCTAAACAATTTTATTGGATTTCTATTGAACTTTCTATTAGTTTTTGGCCAATTCTATTGGAATATTCAATAGAAAGTCAATATAATGCGATTGTTCGATCAAATTTATTCTATTAAGCAATTTTCTATAGAATTTCCGCAGTTCAAATTTTCTAGGTTTTTTTCATTTTATTTTTCTTTTCTTTTCATCAAGAAAATCAAACAATAGTAGGTTATGTCATCAGGCGATAAAAGTATTATCTGGCGAATGTGACTTTATAATCCGAGGCGAAGGCGAGGATTATAACGACACTAGGGGGCTACGCCCCGCCTCATTATAATCCTCGTGATCCTAATTCTGACCCTCAATATAACCCTCGTGATTCTTAGTTTCTGACCCTTCATTTCTGACTAAACCATTTCTATTATTTCATCAGTCTTCCTCTAAAAGGAAACTTTGTAATTTTTTTTTCAGATAATTTCAATTTTTTTTTTAATTTTTTGCAGATTTTTTTTATTAGCGTTTTAAGCGATTTCGGGCAAACGAACAATACAAAATTTTTTTTTTCACTAATTATTCCTTTTCAGATCTACATAATCTATCTTCAACGTATGAAAAGTCTCACTCCAATAACCCACGACTTATAAAACTCATAGTAGTCTCCCTTTAATTTGAGTACATGTGTCTCTTCCTCCTATTTGATAACTGAATCAATCGCGCGTTTTATAACTATTTCAAATCAACAATAATTACCAATTCACATATAATCACTTCATGAATATTAATCAATTCGCATCTGCAATACAATGAAACTTCACCTCGACCCCAAATCCAACGAAAATCGGTAATAAACTATTTTTACAAATGACTCAGTGCAGCGCGTATAAAACAACGTAAACCTCATAACAATGTTAACACTCGCGTGCGACAAACGCCATAAAAAACCAAGTGGGCGAACGAGTGTCTCGCCAATACTGTCCCACGCGATCGGTTATGATCACGGAAATCGGATCAATCTGAATCAACTCCACGCAATCTCGGGCAATATTGGGTGAAAGCTCGTGGAAAACTTTCGGATCGCTCATTGACTTCAGCCTTCACTGAGAAAAAAAACTGTTACGATAAAAAAAAAATCGGCATTTGCGCCATTGGAAAATTTAAGGCGCACGGAGAGAAATGTTCAGTTAAAATTACGGATCTCACAAATCACTCACCGATTACGAAATCGACTCAGAAAATTTAAGTGACGGTATCGTAATTTTTCACAGGAGATTCAGATAAACATTACGGAACGCGCCGGGAAAATTCCGTGACAATTCCGGAAAATTTCTTACAACCACATTTCGCTCTGCAATTAGGGAAAAGATACGTAATTTTTATTGAATATTTCTCCGTGAGTGAAAAATTCTGAAATCGAGTGACTTTAGGGCTCGTTTCCAGTTGCATAATCGTAAACCTTAGGAATGTTCACCCAAAATTTCAGCGATGAAACCCAAAGTTTGGGGGAAATTTCACTTAAGGTAGCTCTACCCTTCGGCCAGGCTACGCTGTACTTTTGGATATGTTCAGTTTTTAAATTTGTCAACTAAATTGCATGGAAACAATTTGAAAAAATTCAAACCCAGTCAATATTACCTAAATTAAATTTCGCAAAATATTGATATTTTTCCAAACATTTCCCTCTTATAAATAAATAATAAAACTTGTTTGCAAAACGGTGGATTATTTTTTATGAGGTGTCAAAAAAATTCTTGATTTTTTCACATCTAATGAAAAAAAATTCAGATTTTAATCTTTAATTATAATGGAAATGTTGATTTTCACATAAGACACTGGGTTAAATCCTGTTTTTTAAACATTTCTTCTTTGAAAAACCAAAACGATGATTAAATAAAAAATAAAATAAAATTCCGAATTTAATCGAGTTTTCTGCAATTTTTTTGCAGTTTTCAATATTCTTTGAATTTACCGTAAGGGTAGAGCTACATTAATGTCCAAAATTTCTGAAAATTGGGGATAATTTCGAAAAATTATGGATGAATCCCTGGAAAATAATAAATATATCCTGCAAAAACTGAAATTTTTTTTTCAGCGTAAGAATAAAAAAACTTTCCTATGAATCTTTTTTTTCATGGATGTGGTGAAACACTGAAAAAAAAGTTTTTATTTTCAGGTACAAGTCACCGAATTTTCAGTGATCTATCCTAATTTTTAGGAATCCATCCCCACTTTCGAAGGATTCGCAATTGTGAAACTCAGCGCGTGCGAAATTCTGGAATTCAGTGATTTTGTCATTAATGTTTAGTAATATTACCATTAATTTTCAATAACATGTCCTGCAAATCAGTGACATGCTCCTGAAAATGCATTTCCTTTCTCCGTGAATCATAAAGCCGATCGAGTTACCTTAACGCCCGATCCTCATTCCAAGCGAACTAAAATCCTTGAGTCGAGATGATGCGCTTGACCATCACGTGGTTATGGTCTTAAAAGGAAACACTTCCGACTGGAAGACGCTGAACTAGGATACAGTGGGGATGAGTGAGAGGCAGAGTGCGAGAAGCACCGCCCTTCCTCGTCACGCGGGTTCAAAGGAAGCAAAACAAAACAAAATGATGGGGAGAAAATAATAAGAGAAGCAAAAATGCTGCACGAGGAGATTGGCAAACGCGTCTGGTATCCACATGGCAAGCTCCACGACTTCTGTCCCGGTATTTTAAATCCCACGCGTTAATACACGGCTGGATGCAACGGTGTGAGAGCTTTGGAAATGTGTAGTGCTCGAAACAGGTATCCTCCAGCACATGTGCGCGGGAATCGGTTATGCGTTGGGGAATGGACAAGAAATAACTTGGGGTGAAGAAACGAAATGGGAAAATTGGGTGAACGAAGGGGACTCTTGGAAGAGTCAAAACTGTCTTCATCAGACTCATTCATAATTTTTGGGTACAGGTGGGATGATGGAGGGATTGACGAAGCGTGGCGAAGTGGTGACAATCAATAGTTATCGATTTTTACACGGAGAAAAGAATTCTAGACAAATTACCGAACAAGTCCGGTAATCGTGGAGCGAACTTGTTTTTTGACCAAAATTAATCCAACCGTTTCTGTTGATCTTCAAAAAAATTTCCACTTCCTCAGTCATTAACGGTGATAACAGCAATTTTAATTAGAAATTGCCAACGTTTCGAACACACAACGTGTTCTTCGTCAGAGCATTCATTTATGATATTCATAAAACCATTAGTTATTTAAAGGGTGTGACAAAAATATATCAAACCAAAAAAAAATCACAAAATAAACATAACATCGACAATAAATAGGTACCTGTTGGAGCCCTTCGTAACTGTTACCAACAAGTTACAATTGAAAAGACTCCAATTGTTGTTATGAGTTTTTTAAAATTGATTTTCCGTACTTGTTCACCCTATATCGGGAAAAAAGGACGACGCGAATAGGGAATTTTTCACCGTTGGCCCGGGAAAATTTCCTGAATGTGAGGGTCATTTGTGCCGAAACCGGCGATTTTTTGCATTTCCCGAAATTGACTGATATAATGCACATTTCGACCAACGTAACCGATGAAGTACAGGTATTGTTCCGTTGAATTACATTTCGCTCTACGATTACCTGTCGTACTGTAAAATTTGCCACGATTTTCTAGATGATTTTTATCCAACTTTACTCTCCGTATATTTTACTTTTACAAAACAAATGATTTTATCAAAAAATGTTAAAATAGTTTTCTTGAAGCTGGAAAAATGATCTTTGCACTGTTAGAGGTAAAATTGAAATTTCACGAACAGTTTAGGAGCGGTAATTTTCAGGCGAGCGGCATTAAATTCGATTTAAGGGGAAAATAATCGTGAAATTTCAAATTTCATGGAAATGCCAATGGAATCCGAGATTTTTTACCAGGAATACACGAAATTTTGCAACTTGCTCTTCAATCAAAACAAATATTCAGTACCGAATTACACTGAATTTTAACTGAGTGTAAATTCCAGAATATATTTAACTGAATATTCCAGATTTTTATCAATTTTTAAGGAATAAGTCACCGAAAATTCCCACTTTCCATTAATTTTTTTGGAAAACTTTGAGTTTTCAATAACGAAATTTATTGAAATTCCATTGGGACTATCACTTGATAATAATTTACAAAAAGTGCACCGCAAATTTCAGCCAAAAATTTTAAAGTGTAGATTTTAAAATTTTTAATACTCTAATTTTTTAGTTCAATTGCACGAGAAAAGTCTGAAGAAATTCATCAATTATAAACATCAAATTACAGCCATATTACATTCTCCAAGACATCAGCTTTTTAAAAAAAAATTCGTTCTCATGAATAAATAATAGCAATTATTAGAATCTTCAGAAATCTATGTAAGGAAATTAAAGATAACACAACCTTTTAATTCCTTCTCCACGTCCTACCACGAACGAAAAAAATTAATAGAAAAAAATATCGAATTCGCTAGATGATTCTATTGGATTTCAACAAAATTTAAATTTTCCATTAGTTTTCGGGCGATTCTATTGAAATATTCAACAAAAAATATTCTATATAAAAATTCAATAGAATTCAATTTTTCTAGGCAACTTATTCTATTGAGACATTTTTTATAGAATATTGACTATTGAACATTTCAATAGAATCGTCTGAACCTAATAGAATTGTCTAGCGAATTCGCTAGGTTTTTCTATGATTTTTTTTCATACGTGACTATCGCCTTCAATATTTCGAAAAATTGATTATTTGCACAAATAATGTGGACGACGAATGAATATCAACTTTCTATGAAGGTAATAATATTTCAGCTCATCTTGCCCTTCGCCTACTCTTTGAAACCATTCCCCATCGGAATAATTTACTATTTGAACTCTCATCGAGTGCATGTGCAAAATGGTGTGAGACAATATTTTACAAAATAAGTAAAAATGAAAATAAAACAAAATATTTATTGTGTGGGACAATATTTAAAAAATTTCCCACTATCAAAGCTAAAAAATCGACTTGTCATGTTTCACCACTTCGTCTCGGACGAAAAAAAATCATAAATCAAGTGAGTCAGTTCTTCACTACTTCGGACCAGCGAGATGTTCCAACTGTTGAGTCTACATAAAGTCTAACAGGTACACGCTTGTATGAAATACATGAACACGCGTTGCGCGCAAGAGTGATGTCTGTCCCACGTGCTCAAAGTTTATACCATGCAATAAGGACTGTAATCAGGGGGTATTAAGTTAAACGCCCGGGGACCGCCGTGTGCCTCAATCGCCTGGCGTTCAAGCGTCGTACTTGTGTATTCCAGTCATCTCGCACCGAATGAGCTCATCCCACCGAAAATCGGTTCATTTTTTTCGTCCTATTTTCGTCTTTATTGAGGAGAGAAAATACTTAAATTGAGAATATCCTTCCTTAATTCAGCAGAGGACAATTTTTTTTCATTTCACGCGTTGACCGTATTTAAAATTGCAAATAATTTCAAGAAAGAAGGACCCATTTTGCCCCAGTATTGTCGTTAATATGAAAAAATATGTTTCTAAAATAATTACGCAAAATAAGTTGTTCCTTTTTTAATTTTTATTCCATTTTCATGTTCAATGCAGTCACTTCGCAAACTAGAAAAATTGCACGTGTTTGAAAATTTAATAGAAAAAACTAGCGCATTGGCTAAACAAATCTATTGAATTTCTGTTGAACTTTCTATTAGTTTTTGGCCGATTCTATTGAAATGTTCAACAGAAAATATTTCGTAGAAAAAGCGATAGAATCCTATTTTTCTATAGAACTTATTTTATTCAGATATTTCACAAATTCTCTAAGTTTTTTGTTTGATTTTTTTGATGAAGTGAAAAAAATAGAATGAAAAAAGTCTGAAAATTTGAGCCGAAGAAATTCTATAGAAAATATTTCAATAGAAAAAGTTGTTATTGTTGTTCTACATTTTCTATTGAACATTTCACCAGAATCGGCCAAAATTAATCGAAAATTGAATAGAACTCCAATAGAAATGTTTAGTGAATTCTATCCATCTCGGACTAAATGAGCTTATCCCACCAAAAATCTGTCCACTTTTATGCTTTAAGAAGATTATTGAGGAGAGAAAATTATTCCCAAAGCTTATCCTACCAAAAATTTATCCATTTTTTCTCTTTATGAAGATTACAGAAGAGAGAAAATTCCCAAGTTGAAAAAACCCATTTTGTCTCAGTGTTGTCGAAAATATGCAAAAACATATTTCTCAAATAACTACGCAAAATAAGTTGTTTCTCTCTTAATTCTCCATTTATTATCATGTTCAATCCAACCACCTCGCAAACTAGAAAAATCGCCCGATTATATATTCGATCATATTCAACTCGTTAATAGTCAACGAATCTCGTTTGGAATAAGCCAATCATTCTATCAGTGTGTGGGAACCAAAATTCAAGTCAATCCATTAAAAATCCTGGTAAGCGGACTATTTTAAAGATTTACAGTCACCTGTTGTCATTGGAAACAAATTGAAGCTTGAGTTTTCCTCATTTTTTGAATATAAAAAAGGGCCTGTCATCTGTACGATAAAGACAACCCCCTGCAACTTTCTTAAATTTCCTCGCGGTATTGTATTGCCATTCATCCATTCGCGTTTTTTTTTCTCCTCCCAGTCAAGTAACTTTCAATCCAAAAAAACACGATTGATAAATAAATTAAAAGTGAAAGTTCGCGTGTTTTTTAATCACTGCAGGCGTGTGCGTCGGCACCAGCTGAAGAATTACGAGTGCACAAAAATAATAATGTGATTGAGTTGCGTTTGTTTGGAGGGGGGGGGGATGAGGGGGAGTAGGCGGAGGAGGAGAGAAAGTGGTGGATGGAGGGAGAATAGATGGAGGAGATGAGAAACGGCGAGATGTGAGGAAGATGCAGACGCGCATGGGTTACGTCGACGGCCGATTCGAGTAAAAATAAAGAGATGAGAATTTTAAACGATTAGCCCCATTTTGTGCTGTATGTTGCTCTCTTTGTGTAGGAATTTTTTTAGGGCAACCATTAAAGATTGTAATTCTATGGTTTTACGTACCCCTGTGACGACTACGGACAGGCAGACCACGGTTGCGATGAATCTGTAATAAAAAATTACAGAATAACAACTGTTGGGAATTTTGTTAGGCGAACAGAACAATTAAAAATAAAATTATTTCATTGAGATATTTTTGTAACACTCTATTTTGCATTCCTGTAATTAACACAACTAACATTATTCTGCCACGACATTTTGTAATCCACACAAAAAAAACTAAAAATAGAATCATTCCATTTTAATATTTTAATTTGCATTCACATCCGACATTTTAATGCGCAAATCAGAGATAAATCCATGCCATCAAAATTATTCGCCCCTCACTGGAATGATCATGCACAACTGCCCTCGCAATCTCCACCAGACACCGGACACGGCATAACCTGCAGCTTAAGCCCCCAATCCCCAGCCGCTCCCCGAATAAAAAAATCCCCGAAGAAACAGTTGTCCCGCGAAATTTATCGATGAAGATCGAAAACCCGTGGCCGTCGGGCGCACGATCTCGCGCTGCGCGCATGTACGAATCGAAAACCCGCTGGACGAAGGAAGAGGAGACCACGAAAGAGACGAACTAAAAAGACGAGACGAGGTTGATCCCAAGTCGCAAAGGGTACGGATGAAAATAAGCCAAAACAAAAGTGCAAATAATAGAAATAAAAGTAAACGTGAGGACCCTTCTAGGAAGCCTCGGGAGCCCGAAACCCGGCGATTGCCCATCAGTGCGATTCCGTCCTTGGAGTTAACTTTAAACTTTTTCCGTCCAAAACCCGGAGGGCCCTAACGAGCCCGCGAGCGCACGAAAAACTCCCCCGAAAAATCGACTTCACGTCGCGCGAAATCGCTTTCACGCGGAAAAAAACAAAAAAAAACCGCACAAAAATTATCGTCAAAAATCGTTGTAAAAACTTACCGCAATGCCGACCGGGTCATGTTAACCACCCTATTATCACCTCCCTGGGTGTCGGAGGTACCTCAACTCTTGACACTACAGTTCCTCCAGTCCGTGAACCGTCCCATCCAAGGAAGGCTCTGAATGAAACCGTTCCGGAGGGAAGGTGGAGGCGGAATCGCGTTAGCCACGCCAGTTAAAAATTCCTCCGCCGAAACGCAACTCCGAGGAGTACAGTACGGGGAGGGCCTCACCTCCGCGAGTCCTGGCCTCCTGGGCCCCGACCGGCAAGCCCTCGACAAAAACGGCCCCAAAAGAGCCCGCACGCCGTCAAAAATCCCGTCCTGCGCATACAGCGCCGATTCCTCCCGAAGAGTGAAGTACTCCTAACAAACGTCGAATCGTTCCCCTCGCGCTTTACTTCAGCGCGCCCGCCGACACCGATTCCCCGGGTTGTTATAGCCAAACGCAAAGCGCCTCAACTCTGGTGGCCCTCCCGATATTTTACATTGGCGCACAACGGCTAACCGAGGCGCGCTCAATGCTTGATCGCGGTCGCGCATCTTCCCGTGACTGCTGTGCGGCCCCTCAACGGCGCAACATTGACTTCACATGGGCAGCGCACTCTTGTCCAAACACGCCAAGAGTACGAAGGGGGGAGTGGGGGGAGCGGTTAAACCGCTGTTCGTATTCTCGATTGACTCCGCCGGTCCACGGGCGTGCACCACCGTGTGTACCAGCGCGCCAAACGTTGCCGAGCACCACGACCCCGCGCGCGGTTTTTCCCGATATCTCTCGTCGAATAGGCAATAGTCACCGGAGGGAGTGACAAAGAGGCCCCTGATCCTGTCCATTTTCGGCTCATCCGTCGTCCTCACGCTCTGGAACAGCTCAAACACCGCTGGCCATCGCCTGTTGTGCCCCGCCGGGGGGGAGGGAGGAAGCCGAAAAGAGGAGTAAATCGGCGGAGGCGTCTCGCTGCGCTCGTTGGTTTCAACTTGCTGGGTAAACTCGCCCCGGCGCACTCCGAGATTTCGTGCGAACTGTTAACCCGTGGTCTGGACAACCCAGGCATGTCGAGGTGCTAGGGCACACGGCTGAGGCGAGGTTTTTTTCTCTGTTGGAAATTGGGGACATTGTTGGGGCGGTTTGAGGGACGATATGTGGCCCGGGGGTGGTGACATCGCCTCCTGCGGCAGACGGAGAATGCACCTGGTGACACCGGTTGTCATCTGCATCGTTGGGATTCTGGTTGGGTGGCAGGCGCCGGCGACTGAGGCTGTGGTGAGTTTTTAGTTTGTTCATGGGGTTTATTTTGGTGGGATCAGCTGATCTGCGGGGCGACAGGTTACCTTGACATCACGTGGGGCGGGAGCGGTTGAGGCCGAGCGCAGGCGATCGATGGATCAATTGTCAGTTGTCGGGATCGATTGCGATTGGGAAGTGACTTCACGTTTTGGGGGATATCTCAGAAACTAAGAGGGGTAGCAAAATTTTTGTTAAGACCTTTTTTATAGGGCTTGGTTTTTCCCGCAAAAAATGTTTTTACGAAAATTTTGATAGCTCGTTCGTGTTTCGAGATATTCGCGAAAAAGTTATTTTGGAAGAAGTGGAATTGTCTTTTCTCAGCTGTTCTCACTTGACGACTGTTTGATTCATCTTTCCGGAATTAAAATAGAACCATTTGTCTATTCTTCGTAAACAGATGATGTTGTCACGTCAGTAACCGCGTGGATCTCCAGCTGGAGGGGAAAATCCCTCGAGAGTTAGAAGTGACGAAGGAGATCGACGAAAAAAACGTGAAATACGGTTGTGACTGTTAATTCCTCGGAATTAGTCGTCTAGTGTCGACGGCAGTCGTTCTCACCCACGCGTTATGCGATCCCCCACACGTGTACATTGGAGTCAGCTATTTTCGAGTATCAGCTCACTCTGCTCTCGTTTTCTTTATTCAACTTGTTTTCCTTTAGATTCAATAGACTCTGAAGAGGCTTCATCGAAGTCACTTGGCCGAGCGATTTCGATGCCCGATTGCGCGGGTGGCTTTTGAGTTTATATCAAACCACTTGTGTGGGACAATATCATTGAAACGGGGAGGTTAAAATCCATTGAGCGCAACGAGATGAAGAAGATTGGTCGGATTGCTGGGGATAATGGGGCAGAGAGTCTTCAAAGGAGTGCATGTGAATGAAAAAAGTCGAGTCATACCCCCTCTTTGTGGCCACATGACTATTTCAACGCAGGGATTATCGCGCTTTGTCGTATCATTACTCGGGGTTCATTTTTTTTGTCGCGGCTGGATTTACTTCAGTGGTGGTTAGAAATTACGTGTAGAGAAATTACCTATTGGAAACAAATCAAACTTTTGATTTTAGTTATTAAAAGATGAAGAGTTTAATAAAATAGAAAGATAAATGAAATAAGTAATCGTAGAATAAAATTCTTTGTTTGAAATTTTTCGATTTACTTCGTCAATATTGTTGTTGGGAATTAATAAACTTAGATATTTATTACAATGAAGGAGTTATTATTACAGAATTATTACATATTAATCAATTTGTTCTCTTTAATTTTAACGCGGGATTCTTGCGTTGGGTCGTTGTATTATCACTTAGGGTCAACATTTTTTTTGGGAAGGGGTGGATTATCTTTCAATGCTATTTAGAAATTACGTATAAAGAAATTATTTATTGGAAACATATCAAACTTTTGATTTTAGTTATCAAAAAATGAAGAGTTTAAAAAATAGAAAAATGGATGGAATCCGTAATTATCGAATAACACTTTTTATTATTGAAATTTTTCGATTCATTTCGTCAATATTCTTATTGGGAATTAATAAACTTAGATATTTATTGCAATGAAAACGTTTGGATGTTAGGGAATAAACAATTGATTAATTCATTATAATAATTATTACATTTTTTTATTCGTAAGAATTCTTACATGTTGATAAATTTCTCTTTAATTCCAACGCGGAGATTATCGCGCTTTGTCGTCGTGTCATCGGGGTTATTTTTTTTTGGTCGCGGTTGGATTTACTTTCGATAATATTTGAAAATTAAATTATTATTAAAATTCTGCCCAACGGGGCTAGCGCACTGCGGTGATGGGCAGGCCTTGTTTTTGTTAAGCTAAGCAGCGCTGAGTGTGGTCACTAGATGGATGGGTGACCGCGCGGGAGAACACCTCAGGGAAGAAACATTGTTTATATTATTAAAATTCTAAGATTTAATTGAATTTTTAATTAATTTTTTAAAATTTAAATCAACCATTGATCCGAATGTAGGTTTTTTTAAAGAATATTCAAGTCGGCCGTTTTTCATTCATGGAAATATTCACCATCATTTTTAGTTAGAATAGACCAATTGTATAATATTTTATTGTTCGAACTTTCAGGATCTAAATAGAAATTTCCCGTGTAGAAGCGTCAGAAAACATTTGAAAAATCTGAAAAATAATATAGAAAGACTCTTTAACATACGAATGATGGCAAAAAATCTTTAAATCTATACGGAGAGAAGTTCTCTAGAAAACAGGGCGCAAAGTGATGGCCAGGAATAAATTCCACTACTGGCACTGAAAATTTTATTGGGTAGCACGTCAATTTTTCTCAAACTTGAATAAATTTTTGAAGTCTCCAAAAATTTTACCCGAAAGTCCTAAAAATTTCCCCCAACAGCACTAGAGTTTTTCATAGACAGTCGATTGTGATTTTTCCAGTATTCCTCGAATTTTTCTAAAGAATTTCTCTCCATGTAGCGTATGGTCCGCACAGAGCTGTAAATCAAGAGTATGGTATCTACTGTGAAAATGAAGAGGCGTTAAATGCACAAAAGCCAACAGCATCCAAATGTATAAATGTCAACCGGAAAAATGATTGATGAATATCGTAAGAACTGAGAGCCGGTACAGTAGAGAATGATACTCGCTGTCAGACGGCGCAATGCACATTCTTTCCTGAACGCTAGACAAGCCCCTCTGTCCGGGATTCCCCGCGTTCGGTCGTTCATTCTTCTTCCATTACGATTCTTCCACTCGACTATTGGGTTGAACAATTCTGCAAAAATTTGATTTCATCAACTGCAATATCTAGAATACAATGGGGTGTTTTTAGTTCATATAAAATAAATTGAAAGTTCACATAAAAAAAAATTAACGGGATGTTTAAATCCTATAACATGACGATTTAATCTCGTAAAAATTCGCATGAAGCAAAAATTTGTTGAGACAATATCTCTCCCATTTGCATCAATTGCTCATTCCATTACATCATTCGGTATTTACGAATTACTGTAATTGATGTTACAAACTACTACCACATACCTCTGCTATCGTATAACACAATTTTTATCGCCGGTCAGAGTTTTATGCCCCCTCGATTCAATTCAATATGAATTCATGGAAATGAACTAGCTTCATGTTCCATTAATAATAATCGTGGGAGAATGAATGGATGGCTTCAAGCGCTCCCGATATGATAAGGGGAGTAAAGGGTCCACAGACTGAGGAGTGATAAGAGAATAAGTTACTGGCATTCGTTGAATTTTCTTGATTAAGTCACTTTTACTATTATTGGGGGACTCTTTCGAGATGAATTCCGTTGTTGCGCACACAGCAAAAGCAAATGTCTGAATTTCACACACCTTTTGTAGAAATTTTTCAGACACTAACGAACGTCTGAATAAAATGAAAATTTGTCTCAATTTCATACGAACAGGTGCTTAAACATCTTAATTCTTGTTTGAAATTCAGACAAATTTTCATTTTATTCTGACTTTTTTTTTGTCTGAAAAATCTCTACAAACGGTGTGTGAAATTCAGATATTCGTTTTTGCTGTGCATGTGCGCGCGGTAGCTTGCGCTTAAGGATATCCCAGCATTTTGCAGTTTAGCACATACCGCACTGTAAATTTAAGAATTTTCAATCATCGCATTTGCCAATTAAATTAGTTGAACAAAGTTTAAAAAAAATCATGAATATTCAGCGTCATTCAAGTTACCCTTTGCGCAGAATTATTATTCTTTTAAACACTCGTTGTTTATCAATAAATAATCGAAAATGTTTAAATTTTTGTAAACTTTATGTTTTAGGCATGAAATTGATTTCTGCTAAAATTCTGGATATAAACTCAATCAATCAATCATCATTCATTGACACTGGAAAATACAACTCATTACTCTGAGCACCCTGATTTGATGTCACGTCCTGCGCCAATGCTCACACTCTATTCACTGAATCCCATTGGTTAGAATACATTCACAATTCTCAAGACGCATTCAATGAAATTTATCTTAAGACTGTACACAGAACGTGGCCCAACGTATTCAACCCCTTGAACTCTCAACGTTATCTCTGATAATTCGATATCGAGGTCTGCATCTCGTGTCCCATGTATTTCGCAACGATTGCGTCCACTCTTACCCTTAATAAAAATTCCGAAAATAAGTACCGAGAAATAGGGCAACTGGTCTGATTACAGAAGTTTAACTAATCATGTCTATACTATGTCATCACGACTTCGCGATAAGTTGCGCTGGCTGGTCACCGTTTTAGGTGACATCATGTGTGGAAAAATTCGATAGAAATCCTAACGCATTCGGCAGAATAAAATTCAATTTTATTGAAATCCTTTCTGCACTCAAAATATTGGCTGCTAAATTTCAAGTAAATGGTGGTAGTTATTGCTGAAGGAGTTTCATTAAACGATTAATAATTTTTCATTTGGAATTGATGAATTATTCACTTCAAATAATCAAAACATTTGCATTCAAATAATTTTCGACTGAAGATAAAGACCATAGATGTTGATTTTCATAGAGTCCTATTCATATTTGCCGCTCGTTAACTTCATTGAATGCGTCTTGAGAATAATCAATGGGCTTCAGTGAATACAGTGTATCGGCATTAGCGGAGCACGTCACACCAAATCAAGATGCTCGGAATAATCAGTAGTATTTTGCAATGTCAATGAATGAAGATTGACAATTGGTACAACAATGTACCATCTCTTGATTAGTTTATCATTTCCCACACTCAGAGAAATGATTTGATTGAATCGAAAAAACTTCATTTTAATTAAATAAATGGGTTTCTTCGAATAATTCGTGATAAAGCATTTATTCAATATTTTTATTTACGTGAAATGAATAGTTTCTTAAATATAAATGTCTTCTTCATTAAAGCAAAAGACTTTATTAGTTAGGAATTAATTTAACAATTGACAATCTTTCACTTGGAATTCATAAATTATTTATTTTCAATAATCAAAATATTTATATTCAAATAATTTTCCATAGACTGCTAGTCATATTTGCAGCTCGTAAACTTCATTGAATGCGTCTTGAGAATAATCAATGGGCTTCAGTGAATACAATATTGACATTAGCGGAGCACGTAACACCAAATCAAGATGCTCGGAATAATCAGCAGTATTTTGCAATGTCAATGAATGAAGATTGACAATTGATACAACAATGTACCATCCCTTGATTGCTTGATCATTTCCCACACTCAAAGGACTTATTTATTTGAATCGAAAAATTTCATTTTAATCAAACAAATCGGTTTCTTCAAATAGTTCGTAATAAAACTTTTATTCAAAGTTTTTATTTGCATGAAATAGATAGTTATTTAAATGTGAACTAATGATTTCATCGCCAAATAAAAGACTATTAGCTAGGAATGAATTTAACAACGTTTAATAATCCTTCATTTGGTATTAATAAATTATTTATTCTAAATAATCAAAGCATTTCCATTAAAATAATTTTCCATAGACTGCTAGTCATATTTGCAGCTCGTAAACTTCATTGAATGCGTCTTGAGAATAATCAATGGACGGCTTCAGTGAATACAGTGTATCGGCATTAGCGGAGCACGTCACACCAAATCAAGATGCTCGGAATAATCAGTAGTATTTTGCAAGATCAATGAATGAAGATTGGTATTCATTGAATCTATTATTGTTCAGTTGACAATTGATACACCAATATACCAATATATCTCCTGATTACTTTATCCGTTCCTGTGCTCGGAAATATGATTTATTTCAATCGAAAAAGCTTCATTTTAATTAAATAAGTGGATTCATTTAAATAATTCTTAATGAAGCTATTATTTAAAATGCTGATCCACATGAAATAATCTTTTTTTAAATGTGAACTGTTTTCTTTATCAATGCAAAATACTTTATTAGGTAGAAATAAATTTAACAACGATCACTAATATAATATATCATTTGGAATTGATATATTATTTATTTTGAACAATCAAAGCATTTCCATTCAAATAATTTTCCAATTTTAAATAAAAGAAAATTTCCGAAGTTAGAATTTTATTTCATTCCGATGCATCATTTCTCTGGGTTTATATGTAATTGATTATGAAAATAGAGACAATAAATGTTGATTTTCATATACCTCTATGCACATTCAGCTCGTAAATTTCATTGAATGCGTCTTGGGAATAATCTGTGGGCTTCAGTGAATACAGTGTATCGGCATTAGCGGAGCACGTGACATGGAATTGGATGCTTAAAATGATCAGCAGTATTTAAATCGAAAAAGCTTCATTTTACCGAATAAATGGGTTTATTCAAATAGCTCATAATGACGCATTTATTCAGATGATATAAATAGCTTTTTAATCATCAACTAATTTTTTCTTTATCAAAATGAAGATTATACTAGTTACGAATGGACCTGAAAATTAATAATCTTGCATTCAAAATTGATAAATTATTCATTTTAAATAATGAAAACAAAAATAACAATAATTAAATTCTTTAAACTTTCGGAAATCTAATTTTTTAGGCATGAAATCGATTTCTAGTAAAATTCTGAATATGAATAAATAAATAAATAAATAAATTGCAATTCTTTAATTCAGTAGTGAAGTGGTCAAACGGTTTAAGTCAATTCCATTCTAGCGCCAGTTCTCGATGAGTATCTCAAATTCTGACAATAAAAAAAAATCTCAAATTCTAAATGAGTTATCAAAATTTTCCTAAAAATCTTTTTTGTGAAGAAAAGCGAAGACTATCGAAAAAGATGTTACACAAATTTCGCTATTTTTCTTCAATTCCGAGTTATTCAACAAAAACTCAACTGGGAGCTAAGTCGACTTGAAGGGATTGACCACTTCAATCTTCATCCAAAAGTAAACTTTCTAATTTTTGTTCAATATCGAGATTCAAATTCAGATCTGCAAAGCGGAACCAATAAAATCATCGTGAATTGTCCGGAAACTTGGGATCAAATGGGGCTCAAATGAAAGCTCTGATGTTAGACTACAAAAGTGAAAAATCATTTTACTGGAGACAAAATAGCCAAAGCACTTGGCTATCCTCAAGAACATTATTTTTCTCAAATGCGTCATCCTTTACGCCTCATATCCAATTGTTTATGAAAATAGAGGCCATAAATGCTCATCCCCATGGACATTTACTCACATTCAGCTCGTAAAGCTGAATTTTACAGCAGTCAAACGCACTTCACATCATTCCACTGTTATGAATACGCCGGACAATTGCGCTTTTTTCAATTGTTTACCGAGTTGATCTCAAGACTCAGTACAATCGCGCATTTAGTGAATTGCAAACGAAGCCACTTTATGGGGGTCAACAATGCGGCTGGATGGTCTGTCTGGAGTCATTCCAATGACGTGAGATATCAACATGTTTGAAGAAATGACAGTACCTAAGTGAGACAGAAGTAGAGACAGTTTGTCTGATGGTGGTTCATGGATGATTACAGCACATACCTGCCTACATGTAGTCTGCCCACAATTCACGATGCGGCGTCATCCGGTCGAGGACGTTTAGCATTACTGAAACACATTATGCAGATCCCCGCAAGCCATCTTCTCTTTTTCGTTCTCCCTTCGTTCGTATTCCACCGGGATTTATCCACCTTGTGTAACTTCGCCTCAATGTCCCGTTGGTTGTTCATGCGCGACCCTGAAAATTCATATGAGGAAGTACATCGTGCTTGAATGAATATCTTTGGAGCTGGTTCATGAGAAGTTGCTATTTCATCGGAGAGTTTTTTAACTTCAATTATTGTTTTGCATGTTTCTATCTTGCCACGTGAAATTGATGGAGATGAATACCCAGTCGATAGCCATGTGTGTAAAGGCTTAGACTGGGGACGTAAGGGGCGGGGGTTCAAATCCAACCTCCGGCGATTATTCGGATTTCCGCAAATTGATGATTCGGACTGGTTCGTCCAAATCAACTCGAACGAGAAGATTGAATAGCTTATCACTGCGAAAAGTAATGTCTGAATTTCAGATACTTGTAGACACTTTTCAAACACTTCTGGGACCATTTTGGAGACACTTTTGAGACATTAAAATGTGTCTGAATCGATGGAGGTATTTCAATTTCAGACACCAGGATGTCAGAAATTAAAACACAGACATCAGTTAGATTTTCAGACACTTTTAAAGATTCAGACGTTTTTTGCTATCTGCCATCTTAAATTCAGATGGTTGTCAGATACCTAGTTTTTGCAGTGGATGAGTCAACTTTTCAGACGTGAGAAATACCTTAAAAATTGATGTTTTTTTTTTTTTTAATCGTTATTTTACATCGCTTCGACCCGGTTAGGGTATACTGCGATGATGATCAAGACTTTAAATGATTAGATCGCACCATTCTATCCGGCCGAGATAAAAAAAATATATAAAAAAAAATAAAAAAAAATTTAAAAAAAAATTAATCTTTGAAAACACTTTGCTGTCTGAATCGGGTGAGATATCTTGACAGTGAAATGTTTGAATCGCCCATAAATAACTGAATTTCAGAGACAGAAAATATCTGAAAATAAATATCTGAAATTTTTCATCATTTTCAGACAGAAACGGTGGTTGAAATTTTCAGTCATTAGTCAGATTTTCAGAAACTTTTGAAGATTCAGACGTTTTTTACCGTCTGACATCTCAAATTCAGATGGCTGTCGGACACCTGGTTTTTGTAGTGCATTGAGCATTTTGTAAGTGAATTAATTAGTGCTTGAAATTTTATTTTTGTTTTACAATTGTAGAGAAAAAACAAAAAATACTTGTAGCTAGAAAATTTGTCAATAAAAAATATTTTCGCAAATCATGAGTTATTGAGACAATATCAGATTTACATAATTATTCAATTTGCATTAGATAAGATCTGATGGATTGATTTCTTACACTCATCATCATTAGAATTGATACAAAAAAATATCGATGATGAATTTTTTTTTGCATAGAATAGAATATTGAAAAATTTGGAGACAAATGGGATAAACATCGAAAAGAAAAAGACAAAGTCTGAACAATTTTCTGGAAAAATCACAAATAACAATTTTTGTAGCTAAATAACTTCGCAGCAAAAGATATTTTCTTGGAAAATCATGAGTTATTTAAGAAATTTCCTATACTGTTAAAAATTTTCGTCTCAATTTTCTGTGCCAACTCATGGAAGTTGTTATCGTGTTTAATTTACACCGAAATTTCAGGAAATATTGTCTTGAAAAATCAAATATTCCATTGATTTTCTGTTCGAATGATCTGAAAATCAATAAAATACTTGCATTTTCAGTTAAATTATTCCGTGAGAATTGAGAAAAATCAGAGAAAAATTGAAAATTGATATCATTCTCTTTCTCAATATTCATGTTTTATTTAAAATTCAATCAAGTTGTGAAATTCCAATGGCACTCTCACTGAAAACTCATGAATTTCCTTTAAATCTACTTAAAACTTGCAATTTCACAACCATTTTTCCCCTAAATCCGATTCAATGTCCCTTTCATGATAATTACTATCATATTTTCCATTGAAATTTCAAAAAATTCAAACAATGTATGAAATTGAACCATGAAAGTTCATGTTAATTGAATTTTCAATTTTCCCATTTGCATAATTATGAAATTAATTAGCTGTGTTACACCTCAAGTTGAACCCCTGTTGCTCAAGATCGATAATCCATACCCCAAACTATCAACTTCAAACTTCATCCAACACGTCCATAACCAATGCGCCGCAGAACTTCATCAGAAACGTGAATTTAATCCCCCGTGAAGAGAACCGCCGACGGTTACAGGACTTCTCTCATTTCGTAACGCAATCTTCTGCTGAATTTCACTCCAACTGCTGTTTCTGCGTTACTCCCAAAAATCACCTGACAAAACTACTTCTCCGGAAGTTAACATTCCTCTCCGTTCTCCTCTTCCCAAGGAGAATTGACGCGGTACAGTTGACCCCATTGGAAAGATTAAATTGAAATTTTCATTTTGAATGAAAAATGATGATAGTGTGAATGATTTCATAATGCGATTCATCCTGATCAATTGTTTATTATGATTGGCAATAACATTCTTTAATGTGGAATATACAGAGGCCCTTGAGGGGCTTTGAGTCGAGTTTTCAAAACATTTTAGTAATTTATTGGCTCAAGTCTGAACAAAAAAAATGTTAATGCACTGATAGAAAGGATTAGTTATTGTTAACGAATGGATTTGTTTGGAGACTAGGGTCTATTCGGTCTCACCAAATGTTCATTCATTAATAGTTAACAAATGCACATATGAAGTGCCTCGTTGTTAAATTTCACCGCCTAGTTGTTGAAATTTGTCAACAATGTGAGAAGAGAATATTTTCTTGTATCAAGGAAATCATCTTTGTCAAAAGTAATTTTTTTCGTCAGTTTGTACATTGATTACAACTACTGTCTCTGGCTGTCGGATTCGTGTTTATTAAATAAATAAATAAATGAGCTAAAAAAATGTTGGCCTCACATACATCCCCATGAGTCAAAAAAAAAATATCATCTCCCACGATCACGAAAAAAAAAAATTAACACAGATATTTCCAAAAAAAACAAAAAATTACAATAACTTCCTCCCTTCGGGTCGGGAAGTTAAAAATTTCAAACTCTCACGTTCAATCTGGAAACCGTTAACCGCCGAGTACTCGCGCGATAATTGAATTCCAAAAATAACTGACTCGAAGAATGAAGGAGTGTTGAAGCAAGAGTCCACGCTCCAATAAATTAATCCAATAAAGGAGAGGAATTCTACAAAATCATCACGCACAATTCCAAGAACCCATTCAAAACCCATTCCTCACGTCTCGATCGTACCAATTGTTCACGAATACTACAGATGGTTTATTCCACCCCCCAAACATTCAATTCTAATAATCACTCCACAAGTCCCTAAGAAACCCTCGCGACTACAAGGCAGTCGGTATTTTAATGTCCTCAAGAACTAGTAATGGAACGATAAGGAATAACAATGCGAGCGGTGTCGCGCACGGAGCTTCAGAAATAGAGTCACTAAACAATAACTTCATTTCACCTGAGGGGCTTTTCATAGTGGGTCGTTACTCCGTGTTACGATAGAGCGAATAAAATGAGGAAAACGATGAAAAGACGAGATGACGGAGTACGAAGGGAGGGGGAGGGGTTAGGAGGGCACAACAGGGCAAAGCACGCATGAAAAAATTAGACAGAAGACCTAACGAATTCGCTAGAAAATTCTAGTGGAATTCTATAGGATTTCTATTGGAATGCTATTGAAAAATTCTACTTGTTTTCTGCGTTGATTCTATTTCATATTTAACGGGAAAAAATCAATATACTTTGAATTTCTGTTTGAATTTTTCTCTTGAGGTTTTTTCTATTAGAATTATTGGGCACAAATTTTCCAAGTTTTTTTTTTACAAAATCCGAGCTGAAACAACTTGGAAAATTGATGCCCAAGCATTCTTACATGGAAAAAGAATATACCTGAATTGAGTATAAAATATACTTGATACAAGTATATTTCATAAAATATATTTTATAAAAACAAAAGCTCTTATAAATATATTTTTAATATAAGTGTTTCAATTCGAGGATGATTATTTCGTATCAGCCGCGGTTGTACCAAGCGCTCTCAAGTGTAATATAAGAGTCAGACACAAGTGTGAGAATATAAGGGTCAAAAAGTGGAGGTTAAAAAATGAGGGTCGGAATGTGAGAGTCATAAACTGAGGGCCTGAATGTAAAGGTGAAGGAATTAGGGTCAGAATATAAAAGTAAAAAAAGTGGGTGTCAGGCAATGAGGGCCATATAAGGGCTACTGACGGTGATCAAGCATAATATATGACTTATATTTAGACCCTCATTGCCTGACACCCACTTTTTTTACTTTTATATTCTGACCCTAATGTTTTGACCCTAATATTCTGACACTTAGTGCCTGACCCTTATATTACACTTAAGAGGGCTTGCTACAACCCGGCCTGATACAACAGAATCATCTTCGAATTGAAATACCCATTCCTCAATTCAGGTATATTTTTTTCTGTGTATAGAAAAAATTTCAAGATAAAAATTCAAACAGAAATTCGAAATTTATCGACTTTTTTCTTCTCGAATATCCAATAGAATCAGCGTAGAAAACAAACCGAATTTTTCAATAGAATTCAAACAGAAATCCTATAGAAACCCCATAGAATTCCTATAGAATTTTATAGCGAACTCGCTAGATTTTCTATTGAACGTTTTCGTACATGAATAAGCTATTATAGCCGAGTCTTGAGTCAACGCAGTCTGAGGGAGTTCAAAAACCTCCGGCTTCTAAATATTTAGAGCATAACCCGGTCTTTCCCGCCTCAATCTGGTCCAGATACCACTCATGCACTCTCTGCACACGAAAAATTCTTCCTCCACTGCATATGTCGTAAAAATCTCAAAACCGTATCCCCACGGCGGTTTAATTTTCGACCATGGCGAACTACTGTAAATCATCCACCCTGAATATATTTTTTTTTCATCTTCATCTCTTCATGTTTGACAATTTATTCTCACACTTTTTGCTTCTCGCCCCACATTTTCAACTCTGGGAAATGTATTTTTGGGGGAAATGAAAGGCGGAATGAGTTTGGGTAAACTAATAAAAAATGGGGGGATCATTTCTATTTGGAATGTTTCATGGGGTTTGCACGTTCTGGGAAAATAAATGAACGTAAATAATTCTTGGTTCATGTGCGGTAATTTTAAAGTGGATTATTGCGAACTGTGACTGGGGAATTATGTCAGTGGATGTAATCGCTTGAGGCCGTTTCTGGACGGTTACGTCAGCGTTTGTGTGTCGATGCAATCACGGAAAAAAATATACTTGATTCAAGTATATTATTTTTAATTTGAGTATATAATATATTTGATTCAAGTATATTATTCTTGGTTCGAGTATAAAATATACTTCTGCGAGAGAACAATAGATTCCCCTCCGTCTCACCTCCAACATGTACAGAGAGAAGAATTCAATAAAAATTATCAGAAAAAAACGTAAGAATTATGTTTCGAAGTCGGAACTGAAATTATACGAATCGCCACGTAAATTCTACGATTTGTTCCGTAAAAATTAACCACCCGTCTGATGACTCACCGCTGTTGGGACAAGTCGTTCCGTAATTTTTCCCCAACGATTGAGAAATTTTACGGAACGGAACGTAGAAATAACTCACCAGCTTCATAAAAATTGTTGAACGTTCAAGAATTTTTGATTTTGGAGGCATAATAAGTCGGCAAGTTTCTGTAAGATTTTACTTCTTCGGAAAAAATTACGTGACAATTTTGTACTGTGTTCGGTGATGATCCTGAGAATTCACTGAACGTTTCAGATTTCTTCTCTTCTATTCCCATAAAAATTGCCGGAAAACGACTTCCCATTGCGAATTACGTGAATTGTTCCGTAATGTTTACTGAATATTTCTCTTCATGTGGCCACCCGGCCATAAATACCTTCACGGAGAGAAATATTCAATAAAAATTACCAGAAAAAAGACGTAAAAATTACGTTCCGAAACGTAATCTGGGAGCGAAGTAAAATTCCATGAGTCACCGTGAAGGGGAGATTCTGATTGGGTAAACATTTTTGCAAATAAAGCTCCCACAATTTGGTTCGAAAATCTGGAAATTGAAAATATTCAGTAGTAATACCCCAAGAGCTTCAAAAGTATCGGGTACTTCCCGATAGCTTCGTTGCAAAGAAATGAGGGTGTCAAGTTCTGCAGGTTAAAAATTTTTCTGCAAAACTTGGCACGATGATTTGTTTGCAGGGGAGCTTGAGGGAAACACCCGATTAATTTTGAATCGCGAGGGGTATTTGTCGGATTATTTTTCCCAATCGGATTTTGGCCAAGCAGAGTGCAGTGGACAACATCAGGAGGTGAATTGGGGAAGATTTGAACAAATTATGTTAATAGAATAACCCGATTTCCATAGACTGTCATATATAAGATTTTATCTGAAATGAGCCGAAAAAATGAAGAGCTACTGCGAAATATTCAGTTAAAAAAAAATGAAGAACTACTGCGAGATCTATTATAATGCAGTCTACACGGAATTTTCGTCGGGGATAACACAGTCTCAAATGGTGGAATGAACGCTCTTGGATTTATTTTAATACGTATTTTTTCGGCTTTAGCTTGCTTCTGAGAAATGATAATAGAGAATGACCTTTTGTACTGTCCACATGTTTCCGCACAAACAGGGTACGCCGTGACCCCAACAATCTTGATACCAGAACTCCGAATTACACTCGCTTCGTCAATTTGTAAACAGAATTATGCGATCCGTTGGGGGAAATTAGAACAATAATCATTCCCGTGGTTTCCATTCATCTTTATCCTCAAGTACGGCAGGGAAAAAAATCCCAATTTCACGGCCTGCAAGCATAACCCATAGATGAGATTATAAATAGATCCGTTGGAGGTTTTTAAATGGGGGATGTGTTGGGAAATATGTTTTTCGGGTCTGGGAGTTTACGGTGAATGTGAGGAACTGCAGAGTGTGGAAATAAAAACGCACTTCAGAATTCATTTCTAAACAGTATTGGGATGATTTGGGATTGATATCGAGAGTGATTTTATGATGCACTGTTAGACAAAAATTTAAATTTCAAGGATGACGAGAAAAAAATCTATTTTTTAGGAACATGTAACTGATGTCCAGGGACATGCCACTAATTTTTAGGGATCTATCACCAATTATTAGTGATAAAAGTTTCCTACAAATAAAACTTTTAAAAAGTTTAACCCTCGATTTTACCCCGAAGACTTACTTTTTCCCATTTTAATAAGATAAAATTCCGCACTCTCTTTTTTGTATTTTATTTTTGCCCACAGCAATTATATCCCGAAAAATATAAAATTTTAGGTATTTATCGAACATTAGAAGTACTATCTGAAGAATTTTTTTATCTTCAATTTTTCTCAGATACATTAATTTTACGTCATAGAAGCGCATGAGCGCGCCGTCAGACTAGTAACATTGAATTCGTTATAAAGGAAAAAGAATCTGAAAATTTTAATTTTCACCGACAATTCAAGGAAATTTCACATTTGTAGGCAGCAGACAAACACGAATTCTCCAACGCACTTGAATGTTCAATCTAAACATGAATATTCAGTACTTCATTTCACTGAATTTTCAAGCAATTAAGAATTCAAGAATATATTCACCTGAATTTTTTAAATTTGGATTAATTTTCATGGAATATTGGCCTGAAATTTATCGTCTCGATGATTTCTCCATAAAATGTCAATTTTTTAATGAGGAAATATCTTAGGAAACAAAATATGATGAAGAATTCCAAGAAGTTTACTGGAAATTTCGGCCAAAAAATTTCAACAGCATGTCCTGAATAGCAAATGATTTTGACAGAAAATCACAAGACACCTTCTTTGTAGTCGAGACAATTGTTTATGAAAAAAGTTGTTTTCAAATTTTGCCTTCATTTGAATTAAATAACCTTTATTTTAATGAAATAACTAGATTTTCACATGCGTTTTATTCACATCCTCTAAATGATTTTTTAAAATCATGAACAAAAGTTTCCTTCATCCAAATGAATAGTTGATTAGAAATTAGAAATAAGAAATTAAAAGTTAGCAATAAAATATACGTTTAGACATCATATGTTCATAAAAATATTATTCAATAGAAAAATTCTCATGAACGAGTTATATTTCATTCAATTGCATCATTTCCCTAGGTGTAGTTCCCCTAGAGAAAGTAAATTGCAAATTGAGACGTTATTTTTCATAAATAATTGACAAACAATTTTGATAATTTATTTATGAACAGGAAATGTGGAAAAAAATTAATAGATTATTAATTAATTAATCCTGACAAATTATTCAGCATTTGTCGTTTAATATTAAATTTCATCTCTGAAGAGGGCAATGAATAATTATTTTTCCTTCTAATTATACTTCCAGGTGTGTCACGACAACTACAAATGTAACTGCAAAGGAATAAAAGGAACCCCTGGATTCCCAGGTATCGCTGGTCCCCAAGGTCCCTCAGGATCCCCAGGAGACGATGGACCGGAAGGGCCCCTCGGACCAAAAGGTGAAAAAGGAGCTGGGGGTGAGCCCGGTGGAACCGGTGAAAAAGGTCACAGAGTGAGTACCAAAAATGTATATGATATTTACCCAAAACCAACAGAATCCCGTTGAAAATCCGTGAAAACACGGGACCCTAAAAAAATTCGCCCAAAGGGAACGAGAGCACTTCTCTTTATACTGAAGCACGGAAAATGCACACACGTCTATTGGTTGCGCTTGCGGAAATTAAAGTACAGCTGTGTGACGATTAAAAATAGTTTTCAGGAGGCAATATAAAATCGTTGGGAATGCACGAAAGCTCACAATTGCTTTCACAGCTGCCTCAAGGAATTTTCGTGTTACTTCACCCAACAATATCTGAATTATTACATCCATAAAAGCTGCAGCGAGCCTCAAACACCAAAATTCCTATAAAAAGTTGAACCTTTCCCTTAATAACTCGACCCACATTTAATTTACGAATGAGATTCTGTCGTAAAAATCAAAACTTCAAAGTGATTAATCTACGACATTGAGTATTATTCCATATCTGTAATGACTTCCGCGTTATGTTAATGGGATAAAAATGTGTCACAACCCATTCACAGTTACACTAGGGCATTTGAAGTTCCCCACGCGCTATCGCATAATTGCACGGCCAGAAAAATAGTTAATGAAGCTATCGGAAGTTTTATCGCCTCTATGATACCCACAATGTGTCTCCACATCCTCGAAAAAATAAATAGTGAGGCCTCGAATGCTCAGAAATAATAAACTAGATGATCTCAATGCGATTGGTAGTAATACGTGGGTGTGAATGAGTCTAGCAGATGTCCTTTGTTAAAAAATAGGTGAAATATTTTTGGCCAGCAATCTATTTCGCCAAATATACACTGTTAGAAAAAAAAAGAAATTTCGTCGGCAGTTGACTACTAATTTTCAGAAGAGTGATACTGAATGCGATTTAGGGGTGAAGCTGAAACTAGCAGAATATTCGTCAGCGGAAAATTCAATTTCGGGGATATTTAAGTGTAGGAGAGTCAAATAATCATATGTAAAATGTTTTTTGAGTGAGAAAGAGTTTGTACATTACTCAAAAACATTTGTACACCCCTAGATTCGCCTACGACAAAATTTCTGCTGTCGAATTTTTTGCTAGATTCAGCTTCATGATTTAGGGAAAAAAATCATGAATTTTCAAGTTGCACTGAAAATTTAGACAAAAATTTTTAACAGTGTATGCTAGATTTGTGAATAAATAAATAAATAAATAAACTTATGAATACATAACATACAATATATATAAGATATTTATGATATATATTTATTGATATATTTCAAAAAAAATTTAAAACAGACGAACGGAACAAGTACAGTTGAAAAATTCGAATATTCCAATTTCAAAAAAAGTTGAACCTTTGGATATAATAAAAATGCTTATGGAAAAAATCGAACAATAACGTTTTGAAATGGAAATTGAAAGACAAAAACAAAACAAAAAAGAATATATTTATTTCCACACTTGGATAATGGGACCGATTTCACTCTTCGATCGTATAAATTTTTGAGGACCATTTTTCATTTTTTTTCTTAAATAGAACTATAATAAAAGCGGACATAAACTTTTTTTTAATAAATAAATGAATACGTAATGATAAAAAATAATACGTATAAATCACTAGCCAATCATGCGCGCCCCCTTTCCTAGTATCAGAAAAAGAAGAATGCGTTGAGGAAGAGGAAAGTTAATGAAGATGGGGTATCGCGCGTCAGGATCAATACAAATTGTATCAACTCATGAGGAATCACGATGGGCAGTCTCTCTTCCATTAACACTCATCAGTCTGCGAGCCTGGCAAACAACTTTACGAGTAGTGAGAACATCAACATCAACACGAGACCGAGAATGGTTGAGACGGAAAGGATGATTGAATGACGTAAGTTTGTATGAATGCACATGAGTGCAATTCGCGGGGACTTGTGCAAGCGGTGTGGTTCGGCTACTTCAGTCTGCCTCGGCGAATATATATAATATTTTAAACGATCGTAGATGTCAATTGCCGTAGGAGTCACGAGACGCTTTTGTTAGAGCGATCTTTTCTGCGATTTGCGATTGAATGTAATTCAAAGTATTGTAGGCGGGGAACAATTTAGTATTTATGGGGCACTTTGCATTGGTATCAGTCCGAGGGATCTTTCAATGAATGCGGAATATTTTAATTTATTCAGTTTCGTTTCGTCGAAGTTGTTTGAAGGGGTTTTGAGGAATTTGGGGGTGAAATCAAATGGGTGGTTGGGGTGATGAAGAAAACCAAGTGATTGGGTGGATTTTTCATCCACTTGGGGATAGCTTTTATTAAAAGGACGGGGGACCATACGAATAAATATTCGGAGGATTCGCGACTGCATTTCGTTGTGTAGCTCGGCTTACATCAATTTTTTTTTAATGACTTATGTTCAGAGTTTGAAGATTTAGATTGCGGGTTGTGGTGGAATCAATGATTTGTGATTGGATGAAATTCAAAATACTATAGACGCATAGCGATTCAGTTAGTGATGCCGTCGAGACCAGTCGAGAATTATTTTGAAGAGATCATCACACGGAGAGAAGTATTCAAGAAAAATTACGGAACATTTCACGTAATCCGCAAGCGAGAATCGTTTTCAGTGAATTTCTATGGGAATATAAGAGAATAAATCTGAAACGTTCAGTAAATTTTCGGGTCTGTCACCGAAAAAATACGAAAAAGTCACGTAATTTTTCTGGAAGTTGTAAAATCTAACAGAAACTTCAAGACTTATTATGCCTCAGAACATGAAAATTCTTGGATGTTTAAGAATTTTTACGAAAAGTTCCGGAAAAATTACGGAACGTGTTGTTAAAATCTCCCCCTCACGGTGACTCATGGCTAGCCGTGAGGCGTCGGACGGATGAGTAATTTTTACGGAACAGATCGTAGAATTTACGTGACGATTGACACTTTTTATTGAATTTTACTTCGTTCCCAGATTACGTTTCGAAAGGTAATTTTTACGTCTTTTTTCTGGCAATTTTTATTGAATATTTCTCTCCGTGCACGGTCTGGAGAAACAACGAGTTTTGGAATCATCGCAATCTCGAAAACCATTGGATCGGTGCATCTCGTCACAATTCCAGGAGGATTTATGTTGTCTAGATCTCGAGATTTTCGGTTTTTCAAGTTCACGAGACGAGACGAGAACATAAACATTCGGGAGGCGATAAAAGTGCCGAGACTAGGGGTAGACCTCGAACGCTCGGAGCGCGAGGTATCTTATACGAAGCCACTACTATACCTTACACTGAGAAAAAAATATAATTCTGCCCATCAAATATTCTTTAAACAACCAAATGACAGAAACTTACACACAAAATATAGCTTTAAATTCTTGTCCAAAGAATGTTTGATTGGCAAAATTATATTTTTTTCTCAGTGTAAAATTGTAAGATTAATACGGAGGTTCATGAATCAAGGGATAATTAGTAATTAACATTAATTCACAGAATTAGGGGGCGATCTCTCGAGAAAGAGATGTCAGTTTCAGATACACCATTTAAATGGATTTAAGAGTTCAAAAATTACCCATGACGTATCAAGGGGTCAGTACAGAGGAAGAAAACGCTAGGCACTAAGCAGATTGGTGACCACATGAGATGAAAAGTTCGTTCCACGTAAGATAGTGATCAACTTGCCTTCTTGTATCGAGTGATAACATTATTTTTTCTGGATGAGTGGATTCATGGATTATACATTCGAATTTAGAACTCTGCAATCCTCTTGGAACTATTTATAATTAATTGACTATATTTGTTCACATTCATAAGTTTATTTTTATTAAAAATCTTACAATTTCGATGAATGAACAAATTTTTAATAAAATGAATGTCCATAAGACAAGTTTCTGCCTTAATAAATTAAATAGATATCTATTAGAAAAAGATCTTCTGATGCACTTCATCAGACAATCGTCAATACCGCAGTAATTAATTTAATTCAGACCAATTATTCCCACCGAGACGTTCAACATCTCGAGCTCTCCCAGGTTTTATTTCCTAATTCATTTCTTTGGAGAGGAAAACATCAAAAGGAAATGAACGAAATATGGCGTATCTCAATAGAAAGTTGTTACCCCATCGATATTTCCTCCTTCATCCGAGTTCAAACGTCAAAATCGAGGAAGCAGTTAAACAAATAAAGTAGAAAACTAAAAGGTCGAGGTCCTCTATCCCGGAATGGAGTTTCTGGCAGTCTGGACGCATTTCCACCGTTCGGAAATGCGAAAGCTTTGGGGGAAAACCAAGGAAATTCGAGGTAAAAAGGAAGAAACGGAACAGAGGAGAAAACCGAACGAACCGGGCATACTGCCACGGAAAGCTAACACCCACTCTTGCACAAGGTCGTTAATGCTCCAAATGGACCAAGGGTTTGCGTCTGCTGAGTCGTGAATACACGTCGTTTTAGATTCCACATGAAGTGGGCTATCTAAATGCGTAGAACGTTGATGATAACGACATTTGTACTACTCCACTTTGTGACTATTTTTCACGTCCAGAATATTCCTTCTGTGGGATGATTCTGAGATGTCGTTGATGCGTTAAGCGTATTGTATCATTTATTGAAGAATTTTGAGTACTCGGATTTTTTTTTCTTTTCAATGGTTTTTCACGTTTTGAATTAAATCCACATGCAAAAATATTTTTTAATGATTTTATTTATTTATTTATTTATTTATTTATTCATTCATTTATTTATTGACATTTAATTCCTTTTTTCATTTTCAACCGTTGAACAATTTTCAAAGTTGATAAAAAAATGAAGAGGCTAGCTTCCAAAAAACATTTAGAAAATTATTAAATTGTTATTATTGGACAATAAATTGAAATGTTTTTACTACATTGTCTTCGTATGCATTAAAGCGTGATTAACTTTGATGAAATTATGATGAAAAATTTATTGTTGATAATTTATTCATGAAAAAGGTCATAATTTTGAGAGCTTGGATTTTTTTGTCTCACAAATTTTGATAAAAAATAGGCTTTTTAACTTTTTTATACTTTTTAAAGATTTGCTGACGATTGAAAATGAAAAATCGTAATCAGACCTTCAATATTGGGATGATAAATTAAACGAAAAATTATCGGAGGCAAAAATGAAAGTTCTAATGTTCAATTTCAAATATTGAGAAGGGTTTCCCCAAAATATCGTGAGTAAATTAAAAATTCAATAAAAAAAGTTACCGAATTCGTTAGAGAATTCTATTGGAATTCTCTAGAAATTTTATTGTGATTTTATTAAAATTCTAGGGGATTCTCGTTGAAATTCCATTTGTTTTTGCGCTGATTCTATGAGATATTTGATAGGAAAAAGTCAATCGATTTCGATATTTCCATATGAATATTCTGCAATGCAAACCAAAACAAAATATAGCAGAAAAAATTTGGAAAATCCGTGCCCGATAGTTTCAATAGAAAAAATCTCAAGAGAAAAATGGAACCATAAAAATCGCAATCTCTTGACTTTTTCCTGTCAAATATCCTATTCCAATAGGATTCCAAAAGAATTTTCTAGCGAATTCAGTTTTCTATTGAATTTTTTCATACGTAAATTCCCCCGCGATTCTCCAGCGAAATAGACCAATTAAAGTCATTAAAATAGTATCTTCAGGCACTTAATTGAGACATGAATAACTGAAACAACTGATGACACATCTATCAATGAATTTCAATAACCGAAACATGTGAATGAGTAAATACCACAAAAAGACTAGTTGCATATCAACATCCGGTGCATCACCATTGGAATCACTCGCTTGCACCACAGATGCTCTCAATTCAATTCCATGTCCCGTGGTATTCGCCATAGTCATGAAGAAAGAGAACTGACACGAGAGATAAGAGGGCGAAACCCGGTTGAACGGATACGGTCCCTTGTTCCTGCATTATATCGCGCATCTCTCACGCGGGGGTGAAAATATACACTTCCGTCCGTCAGCCACATTCCACAGACAAAACCATTCCACATTCACTCTGCTCTAGTTTCGGTCCAATCACTCGAATATTCGGCTTTCAATGGACACCCAAAATTCAAACTTGGTTATTATTATTTAATGGCTCGTGTAATTATCGGGCTGTCGGAATGGTGAAGTCATTATCGGAGTTGCGGAAGAGTAGGCGAGTGGGTTGTGACGCATTTCCGGCGTTTTGGTGCTCCCGAGAATCCGGAGACACGTGTCCATCAGTTGGTGGGGATGTTGGAGACTATTTTATGGGGTTTACGGGGTAAACAAACGATTTTAGACAGCTCGGTCAATAACTCCACGGCAATTTGAAGATCTTGTTTTCATTTCGTTCAATTTTTTCGAATGTGTAATGTGTAACGTGAATTTTTCCCCAATAAAATTTCTAGTGCCGGCACTGGAATCTTTTCCTGACCGTCGCTTTGCGCCTCTTTTCCCGTGCTAGCACTAGAATTTTTCTAAAAAAGTTCTCTCCGTGTATGAAAAATATCCGTATAGAAATATCCGAATGTCATATTCGAAAATCCTATAAAAATTCTATACGCAATCCGTATAGAAAATTCCTATACTATTTTTTCATACGTGAGACGGTGCCTTTTCAGGGTAAAATCGCCTTTTATAGAAAAAAGTTTATCAAGAAATATTTTCTCCCTAAATTACAAGATTGCTGGCATTATTATTATTTTATTTAAAATCAATTTTTTGTCTGTGATTATTGAATAACCGAACCGACAGACTACTATTCCTCGTTTCATATAAAACGAGCATTTGCAGGGAGCAAAATACATTTGGGAGCATCGAATAACGAAGAAGGAGTCTTAGAAATTACATTTCTTGCTTGCACAGAGAATAATTTTTTTTTGAAAAGACTAAATCTATTTCGGCAATAAAAATTTTCAATCTCGGCGCGCGCCTCGCATGTCTGGCACAAAAAAATCTTTTTTCGATTATTTTTAACAATAGTATATTATATCATAAGGCGATAAAAGCATTATCTGGCGAATGTGATTATAATCCTCGTCTTCGGCTCGGATTATAAAGCCACATTCGCCAGATAATGCTTTTATCGCCGTGTGATATACGCTATTTTATGTCGTTGGGCCCGAAAACCGCAATCTAACCGAGCGAAACGAGGTTAGAATCGCGATTTATCAGGCCTAATGACATAAAATTTTTTTTTGGCACGAGTAAGACTATTTGTTTGAGAACTCTGCTGTTTTTCTCTCAGTGCGAAATCCTCAAAAGTGTCCTCATGACGCAATTGTCAATCGATTTATGGAATATTGGTTTACATTTACAGAATGTATGCATTAGGGCTTTTCACTTGCTTTTCCCTGTACCACATTTATCCAACCACAAAACCCTACGTTTTCACCGCTCCCATACCCATGAAGCTGCGGATGAATAAAAGCCCGAGGGCTGAAACCGTGTGAAATAGTTGTGAGTTAACAATGAACACTCTGCTGCCTTGTTGCATTATTGATGTTAATAAAAAAAATTAATATTTACATAAATATAACTGAATGAGGCGTTTTTAAACCTTCACTTTTTGGGTTTTTGGAAATTTCTTCCCCAAATTGCTACAGATGCAAAAATCGGAATTTTTTAAAAACTGAAATACATAGAGACTCATTACAGCATATTTTTCATTACATAAATTAAATAAAACCTGAATAAATAATTGGAAAAATCTGAAAAAATCCCACTTCAATGATTTATGATGCAGTTAAATATTACTAATTTTTCAAATTTTTCACTTTACCCAATTTTAAGAAAAAAAATTGTATTGTAACAATTTAAAAAATGGAAATTTTTAAAAAAGCTCATTTAGTTATGTTTGTGTGCACAGTATGTTTGTGTGGATCAAAATTTGAGTCAATCGGTGGATAATTGCCGCATATGAAGACACTTGAACATGTTATACGTCTAAAATTACTTTCTGATCAATAAAAAAAATCAAAATCTATTTTTTTTAAATTAAAACTGAAATAACTGAACTAGTAAACTCATTAGCACGATAGCAGATGGCACCTGCGGCTTTGAAATTTCGGTGCGCTTGAATAACTTGAGTGTAATCTAATGAATAGGTTTATTAAACCTTCGATTCAAATCAAATGTAATTTTTTAAGGCATTCTTATTTAGATCAAGTGAATAGTTCTTTAAATGTGAAAAAATGACAAAGCAAAACTTCATTAGTTGAAAATAAAATCGTCGTTTATTCTCATCAAGTAAATCGTTTATTCGATTTTAATATGATTTAATGACGTACATGAATAAATTATTTATTTCATAAAATTAAAATTTTGTCATTGAAATAAATATATGAATTTATTAATATTCAACCCAAAAATTTCAAGTTGACAAAATTGAAATGAAAAGGTTTATTTAACGCAAATGCATTATTTTTCTGAGAATAGAGCTCTTTTTATTAATGTTAAAAACGAAATCTTGAATCCTGAATCGAATTGATTAATTTTCTAACTAATTAATTGATTACTTCCCATAGATTTTTCGATATATTATGTAAATTTAAAGTCATTATTTATGAAAATGGACGGGATTAATTGTCTTTCTCATTCCAAGAAATGTATTGAATTCAATCCGTACTCAATTCTCCTGAAATTCCGTGTTCACTTGAATAAAAAAAATGAAAGAACAGCAAACTCCGAAAGTTCCCACAGTAGATTTACTCAATAAATGTTTGAACGTCTCCCTCTCTCAATAATTTTTCTCTCATTAACCCAGATTGCTCGTTCAGCAAATGAGAGAATCATATTTCAGTCAGTCACTCAAACTTCAGGTTTGTACAATTTCGTCCTTCAATCGTAGAAAAAGCCGAAGCGCAAATTTAACTCGACATTTCCAGCATATTTTTGTCGCTCTTCTTTTTCAGACAAATAAACTAATTGCATTCGCATCTGACTTTTCCACTCTCATCCCCTAGTTTTGATTTAACTATTGAGTTGATATGAATTTTTCATTAAATTGGCCAATTCTATTTGTACAAATGCACATTCATCACATGATGAACTCCTCTATTTTATTGATACAAGCGCCATCCGCCGAATATGTTCAATAATCAAATTTTCCATTGAAATTGAATGAGAAACATTTGAGAAATTCATACATAAAGAGCATCATCAGAAATTCATTGCATAACATGTTTTTTTTAAAATAATTTGCTCATGAATAAATAAGGACAATTGTTCAAACATCCGAAGCTATAATAATGACACATACTGATAGAAAAAATCAATTTTGTCAAGAGAATTTTAGTTGAACCAAGCATCATTTGGTTATTAATTTTCAAATAAACATGATCTCATAGTGAATACCAGTTATCTCTCCTTGAGATACCTTTAATTTAGAGAAATTGAATTTCTCTAGAATTAAAGTTCCTTTTATTTGTCGCAATAATAAGAGTATTTGATTTCTTTCTAGCCAAAAGTTTGCTAACTCCAGAAATTCGTTGGTTTACTCAAAAATCAAAATTATTCTCGTGACTAAATACGTTGTTATCTCCATCAACACGATCCTACGTTGTTCCAAGTAAATTATAATTGAAGTGACCATTTCGTATGTCGAATCAGGATAAATATTGTTACGCGGAAAAAGCTTTGAGATTGTAGTAAGATATCGTTGAGTTGAAAGAAGTTTATATTTCCTGACTAAAAAAAATCGCATTAGTTTACAATAACAGAATCCCAGATTACGGCAATTTAACACAAACTTGGATATCACAAATTTCGTTCAATGTGATGTA
>NW_021680416.1:1603152-1610990 GCF_001412515.2 Diachasma alloeum
AGAGTATTTGATTTCTTTCTAGCCAAAAGTTTGCTAACTCCAGAAATTCGTTGGTTTACTCAAAAATCAAAATTATTCTCATGACTAAATACGTTGTTATCTCCATCAACACGATCCTACGTTGTTCCAAGTAAATTATAATTGAAGTGACCATTTCGTATGTCGAATCAGGATAAATATTGTTACGCGGAAAAAGCTTTGAGATTGTAGTAAGATATCGTTGAGTTGAAAGAAGTTTATATTTCCTGACTAAAAAAAATCGCATTAGTTTACAATAACAGAATCCCAGATTACGGTAATTTAACACAAACTTGGATATCACAAATTTCGTTCAATGTGATGTACGGAAAGCTCAATTTAAACATCGGCTTCATTCGAGAAAACAACATTCAATTCATTCCTCAATGTAATCATCTCCTAGGTACGAATTTTTTATCAATTCATGAAAGTAGAAAATTTCTCGACTGGAGATTATATTAGGTTAAAAAAAATGAAACTTTTCCATTTTTGTGGTGAATATATGTGACTTGACGCCAAGGACTGTTTTATTTGATTCAAGTAAGTGTACCTCAAGAAGAAATAATTGATATTCACCGTAAGATCTTATTTATTTGAAATTGATTCAACTATGTAATACTTGTTCCAAGAAAGAAACATCTCAATAGAAATAATTTTTTCTATCAGTGTATAGACATTCTCATGTCAAAGCAATCTACTTACAGAAACATTGTGAACACACGGAGAGAAATTCTTCAGAAAAATTCTAGTGCTGTTAAGGTAAAATTTCTGGGGTTTTCTGACACAATTTCCGGGGATTTCTGTGAAACCTTCATATAAAAACGGAAAAAATTGACGTCCCAGCACTAGAATTTTTCTAGAGAATTTCCTTCTGTGCATATGATAAATAAATTCGTCACGACTTAGAAAGAATGATTTCTAGAGCACAAAATTCATTGTTCAACTTGATTGGCACGTATTAATTCCACAGAATGGCGAATTAATGCCAGAGTAACGAAAACCAATCGCCGAAGAATGTGAAATCAAATATTGGAATAAAACCGAGCCCAAACATTTCGCATTTAATATCCCAAATATTCAATTTGTGAATCGTAAAACTTGTGAATGTTTCCGACATTCGAAACCCCGAAAATCCCAAACGTTTGCATACACCATAAAAAAGAAGTAAAGGAAAAAAAAACAATTTCGAACTTTCCTATTTGGAGCGCAGCGTTAATCCGGAGCATGCAATCGCCGAAAACCGATGCACCACCCGAATGTTCTCATGAAAAAAATGGGTAAAACCAAAATAAAAACGGGGGTAAAGCCTCAAATGAGACTAACCTGATAACGACACTCACTTCCCATTGACAAGTGTTCTCGTTGCATCGACGAAACCGGATGCCAGACGATCTCGTGTCCAGATATCCTCCACCTACCTAACGAAAAAATAAAATAAAAATAAAAGAATTCACTAACACTCGACCATATTTGATTCCACACATAAGTGGATTCTCACCGGCCTTAGGCGTCTGGAAATAAGCGAGAAATACGATAACATAAGACGCAGAATTGAAGTGATTGTGTTGAAGAAAGAAATTTCTCGTCTTCAGCAAAAACGTGTGAATTTCAGAACCCTGTTGTGATAAACTGTTGAAAAAATCCTGGAGATATGCAAAATATCTACTCATTTTATGGAGATTTCCTCCAAAAAACCGCCAGAAAAAATTCGAATTTAAGTAATAATAAAAAACTATTACGAATAATAATCCGATAAAATTTTTCATCTCCAATTCTCAATTTTTCACAGAAAAAACGAATGCCTGTAATTCACACTACGTTTGTAGACATTTTTCAGACACTAAAAAACTTCTGATTAAAATGAAAATTTGTCTGAATTTCAAACATGAATTAAGATGTTTGGACACAGGTTCGCCTGAAATTCAGACGTTCGTTTCTGCTGTGCTGTCATTTATTCTATTCATTCTATCAAAAGACAAGAATAGAAATTGAATTTATGGGTATTCTTCCATTATTCAAAAAAATATATCGATTTTAAAACTTTCCGGGGACATTAAAAAATTGACGATACCTAAAAAAAGTTCTGAATTAATTGAATGATGGTTTAAAAAATTTGTTTGAATGTCCTTTTTACCGAGTTCAAAGATGAAGATGATAGCAATAATCGTTATTTTTATTTATTTGAAAATTTGCAAATTCTGTAGTTTTTGAAAATCAGAATTCCCAGGGTATCTTTAGATATCCTGCTTCAAATGAATTCAATCATAGCTTAAATTGTTTGTTTTAATGCCATCAAGTTGAAGTTAAAAGATGATTACGATAGCTATATTGGCTCAATTGATTTTGATCATTTTGATCACGATTTTTTTATGAATTTCCCTGAAAATGAGCTTTCTGGTGGTTTCTTCAAATGTGATGTTTCAAATTCACTCAAGCATGTGTAAATAAAATTTTTCCATTAACATTTTATCGAAGGACTGAGGGAAGAGATAGAACCGTCAAGAAGACAATCGGTTGTATAGAAGAAAGGGATAATAAGAATAATGAATTGTACACGGTACATTGTCATAACATTTAACTAAATATCTCTGTAAATACCATGCTGAAGGCCTTCGGGCGGTGGTCAATCTCAAACCTCTTGCGGCAAATCACGTGAAAAATAAAATAAATAAAAATAAGAATAATGATGATGATAACATTCAACTAACTTGAAAATCTGACAAAATTAGTCAAAAAGAAATCTTAATCAATTTAATAAAATGAAATAAACAGTGAATTATACGTGGTAGAAGGAAATTATGTGCAACATAATTCGGAAGCATATTGTTAGTTAATTAGTGAAGATAATTATATTGTATGCAATACCAAAGCAATTTCCCACTTGTTTGGAGTTATTTTAGTCCTTTTATTCTTCGACTTTCCAAAAATTGATCACCAGCTGGACACCCGCACATACACGAAGAGAAAAATTCAATAAAAATTACCAGAAAATAAACGCAAAAATTACGTTTCGAAACGTAATCCACGAGCGAAGTAAAATTCAGTGAAAAGTGTGAGTTGGAATTGAAATTGTACGAATCGCCACGTAAATTCTACGATTTGTTCCTTAAAAATTAACCACCCGTCTGATACCTCACTGTCGTGGGAACAACAAGTCGTTCCGTAATTTTTCCCCAACGATTGAGAAATGTTACGGAACGGAACGAGGAAATAACTCACTAGCTTCATAAAAATGGATGAACGTTCAAGAATTTTTGATTTTGGAGGCATAATATAATAAGTCGGCAAGTTTCTGTAAGATTTTACTTCTTCGGGAAAAATTACGTGACAATGTCGTACTTTGTTCGGCGATGAACCTGAAAATTCACTGAACGTTTCAGATTTCTTCTCTTCCATTCTTACAAAAATTTCCGGAAAACGATTGCCCATTGCGGATTACGTGAATTATTCCATAATTTTTACTGAATATTTCTCTCCGTATACACATGATCGTCAACCCTCGTATTTTTCATTTCAGTCCATTCTACACCACTTCCAGGATAAATGAAAGAACCTAAAAATAGAACGATTTCAATGCTTCCCTTCGGAAGCGAAAATTGATGCAAGTATCAGTTTTATGCAGCCTAGCTAGCGCACGCGAAGCGCGCGTCTCGCCTAGTGGGAGAAAAAATGTGTGAATGCAGACGCCGAATGATAGTGAATCCATTGGTAGACCGGATGTCGCGATGCGGCTTCTGATAAACGTCTACCTACCCCTTCCTGTCTTCCTAAAATCACGAATTGCTCAAGAAAACAATGATGGGCTTTTATTTATATTATTGTTTGTTCTTAATGATTTAATCGGCGCACGTGCCACCGTAACCGTTTCTCGTAACATCCGGTTGTCCTCCGGTCCAAGGCTTTGGCGATAACGGCCCATCTCCGGCTCAATGATAAGTCATGTCCCCTTGGCCCTGCAAAAATACAAGCTGGGGGAAAACAAATTTACGCGGCTTACTTTGATGATTGATGATGTCATCTTGAAGTTTGAGTCATGAATTCTTGGAGAGGGCTCTTTGGGTGAAGGAGACGTTGAATGTTGCAGCATCGGTTCACTTTGATAGATGCTGATTTGGTGAGGAATCAATGAAAGCAATTTTTGATTTCAAGAAATTCTTGGGATTAACAGGCATTCTTCTGAGAATAACGTAATTAACGTAATGTTAATTCAGTTTTAGAAGGAATTCTTTAAAATGTACAGTTTTCGGGAGAGGAATAGAAGACGTAAAATTTAGACTTCTTTGGCTATTCATTATTTAAGGATATCCAAGTACTTTTGGAATTTTTTGCTTCCGAATGGAGGCTTTGTAATCATTCAAATTTAAGTTTTGGATTTTTTGCGTTATATCGACGTGTACGAATGTAACAAAGTTTTTCTTCAATTGTTCGCCAATGAATAGATGGAATTGAATATTTATTTTCAAATGTAGGTACTGATCCCTATCGATCGCCATTAATTAAAATTTAATTCATCGATTAGTTTTTTAATTTTCGAATTTTTTTGAAAATCGGTTGTTCCACGATAACTTAAAAAAATGTTCTGAATTGATTGAATGATGGCTTAAAAAATTTGTTTGGATGTCGTTTTGATCGAGTTCGAAGATGAAGGTGATAGCAATAATCGTTATTTTGATTTATTTGAGAATTTACAAAAATTAAGTATTTTTTGAAAATCAGAATAAATTTTTTCTATTTACATTTTATCGAAGGGCTGAGGGGAGAGATAGAACCGTAAAAAAGACAATCGGTTGTGTAGAAGAAAGGGATAATAAGAATAATGATGATGATATCATTCAACTAAGTTGAAAATCTGACAAAATTAGTTAAACGGAAATCTTATTCAATTTAATAAAATGAAATAAACAATGAATTATACATGATAGAGGGAAATGATGTGCAAAATAACCATTTGGAAACATATTGCTAATTCATTAGCAAAAATAACTATACTGTATGCAACACAAGAGCAATTTCCCACTTGTTCTTCAGTGAAGTGCTTTTCTACTTTTGTAGTCGAACATCAGAGTTTCCATTTGCCCTCTGACGTTCGACTACAAAGATAGAAATGGAGAAGAGCTAGCCAAAGTACTTGAATATCCTTAATTCTGTTCAAGAAATTTCCAGAGACAATTGTTATTCACAGAAATATAATTTCCTATCGAAAAAAAAAATTATATTATTTCTCGCACCATTTATCCAGCAATCAACGAAATGAGTCATATCACCTCAAACCGTTTCATTGCGTCTTCTTGCCTGGAGAATAACAATGCCCAACGAACAATATTATTTCCATATTTCGATAATAATTATATACGACTACACGCGACAACCGAAGAGCTTAAATGGGTCGAACGATAACGAAGTTCATTTACATGTGTCTCTCTGAAAGAGCCAGCCTCTGTTCTCATTCCTCTCCCTCTCTCTCTCTCTTTCATTAATACTCCTCGAGTATTCTCTCAGTTCTTCTCCTCTCATGCGCACCATTTTTATCGGACGTTTAAATTACTTTTTGTTCCTGGAAACGGTGGAATTAATAAGGAGGAATATATTTGATGGTAAAGTGTGTTTAAGCACGCGGATTTGTGCGAATGAAAACGTGGAAATTATTTTCTAGAATGAATCCGGCGAGTCGAGCGAAAAAGACTGCTCGGGGGTTTATTCAATGTTCCGGTCAATTAATTGGTGGATGAGGAATTGCAATATAAACTGCATGAAAGTGGATTTAATCCCGAGATGAAGGCACATAAAATAAATAATTCACGGAAATTAATGATTTCAGATCAAGAGTGTGATATTTTCTGAATTTAAAGATTTGCACACATTGATTTGGGAAAATATATTGTAGATGTGTTTATTTTTATTTTGTTAAAAGGAGGATTGACATGCGAACTATTATTGAAGAGTAGTTTTTTCTTGCGAAACACTATTTAATTCTTGGACTGAAAATGATAAAAAATTCTAGAGTCCATTATAGCAATATTCTGGATTATAATTATAATAATTAATTAGCGAATGAGGAATTGGAATATAAACTGCGTTGAAGTGGAATTAAATCAAAGATAAAGGCAAATAAAATTCACGGGAATTAATTATTTCAGATCAAGAGTGTGACATTTTTTGAATTTAAAGATTTTCACACTTTGACTTGGGAAAATATACTGTAGATTTATTTTCTTTCCTCTGTTCAAAGGAGGATTTCTCATTTATTAACATGAAAATTATTATTTCCTCAGTGTTGATTAATTCTTGGACTTAAAATGATGGAAAATTTTGAAGTCCATTCTGGATTGTAGTTATGATCTAAATTCTTGGTTCATTTATTTGGAATTGTTGGTTCGGTTGAACCTCAGTTTTGATTTGGCAATTCCTCGATGGCTTGTAATCGAGAATGTTCTTGAATAAAAAATGAAAATTCCTCACCGCAAGAACTTCAAACGTTTCGAATTGAAGCACCAGATCCTCCAATCAATAAGTGAACTATTCTTACTCAATATTATTCTATAAATTGAAAAAATCGTCTCTTTGTATGGCAGATTTTGATTCTTTCCCTTTAGAATTAAAACACCCTCATTGATGATTTAGCAATTGTATTCTTGCTCCGACAATAAAAAATCCTGAATCCAAGCATTTCTCCACTCTAAATAAATCTTCATCAAACATTATCGAAATCGTTGCTCTTTTACCAAAATATTCTCAAATCCACTGCAATATTTTTAATCCATCAGAGTTGACCTCCCGCATTCAATTGCACCTCTAAAGATCCCGTCAAACTCCATAATATAAGGATTATTCATCCTGCATGACACATATCTCGTCCCTGACACAGGCATCCACCCGACCCCATTGGTCCCGCTTTCACCGAGCCATAAAAGGAGATGCTCCTCATATCCACCTTTTTTCATTTCAAAACCAAAACCAATGGGTAATTGATTGCATATAAATTCGCCACAGGGGCATCTCTCCCTCCCATAATCAAATTTAATTGAGAGCACTGGTATCTAGAACACCCAGCGTGAAAAGAAACCGAAGAATGATGATCCCTGTCAAAAAATTCTGATAAACATCTCAAAAATTTTTGATGAGTGATATTTCCACCGATATTTCAATGAATCTTGTAGTTAAAAAATTATAATTTAATGAGAACAGCAGTGGAAATAAAATTTCTGTTAAATTATCTAGCGGAAGTTAGGAAAGATAAGGGAAATTCGGTTCTATTTAATCCTGAAAATTCATGTTTTACGCTAATTAATCTAAGATAAGTAGCGAAATTTCCGTGTTATTTCCATTCAATATTCTTCAAACTCACTTGAATTGTCGATTAAAACAATTTTACGGTGTAATTTCCGAAACACTGCTTGGAAAATCTCAATTTTATGAAAAAATTCATGAAAACTGTAAACTGTCTTATTTTTACTGTGGTTTAATTTCAAAAACAAAATGAGTTTTCACGAACTCACTTGAGTTTTCAATTTTTCAAATTTATGCTCTGAAATTTCAAGAATTTCCATCATTAAATATTCATAATTTAATGAAAAAATTAATTGAAACTGTAAGTTTTAGTTCTATAATTCTCTGAAAATCAATGCACTACGAGAAAATATAATTCTGTCAATCAAATTTGTAGGCAAGAATTAACAATGAGATTTCGTGTGGAAATTTTGGGCATTTGTTTGTCTGAAACAAATTTGATTGGCAAAATTATATTTTTTTCTCAGTGTGGAAATTAAGAAAATCCAGATAAATTATTCTTTTCATCACGCTGTGATGAAAAGTGAACTTTT
>NW_021680416.1:1611531-1619708 GCF_001412515.2 Diachasma alloeum
TGAAAAAATGTTTTTTAGCACTCGTTACGAAATATACTATTTTCGTATCGTTATTTTACATCGCTTCGACCCGGTTAGGGTATACTGCGATGATGATCAAGACTTTAAATGGTTAGATCGCACCATTCTACCCGGCCGGGATATGAACTCGGAACCTTTCGCATGTGAGGCAACGAACTTATCCACTGCGCCAAGCCACCGGGATAATCCACATAAATGTATTTTTGAATCATCAATTCTTTGAAAATGCAGCGTAATTCGGTACTAAATATTCATATTTTCTTTGAAAATTAAAGTAAATTAAAGAATTCCTGTCTCCAGCTGTTCAAAAAATTTAAATTGCATCCAATTTCCAATGAAATTCGAAGTTTCATTATTTTTTCCATGAAATTCAATTTATTTTCCAACACCATATGTAAAATTGAAACGAAAATTGTCACTCCTGCTCCTCTCAGATGAAAGATAACGAAAAGAGAGTATCGAGTTACGATGACACTTTTTTTTTCCCGATTGAAGAGAAGCTGACACGTGGTACGAAGTACCCTGGGTTGAACGAATTGTTGGAACGCAGACGTCCATCATCTGACAAATCGTGGAGGAGTGGCAGAAAAAATAAAGGAGAAAGAAAAACGTGAAGGAAGAATAGTTCGGTAAAATCCAACACTTTTTGCGAACACCCTGGCTAAAGTTTTCGCACAGACGAGATGGGGCCTTTTAAACTGTTGGAAAAACTTGACTCATGGAAAAGTTGAAGCAAGCTTGTTTACGATTAGATGGGGGAGGATTAAAAGGAAACGGGGAAATGAGGAGTGCTGGCCATGTGCCGACAACTGGAGATACGAAAAACTGTAATAACCGCGAGGAAACGGCTTGCAGCAATGTGTTTTGGGTTGTTGACCAGTGGTCAAACGGTTTCCCAGATATATCATGTAAACATTTTTCTTGTAAATGTCTGGTCATTTGTTTTATTGAATGGAGATCTGGTTTGTCTTTGGTTTCAATTTAGGAATTAATTCTTTTTATGGGTTTCTTTGAATTTTCGATATGTCATAAAGCAGCTCCCATCAATTATATTTACAATTATATTTACAAGTATATTTTATAGTCAATGGATGGGTATTTCAATTCGAAGACGATTCTTTGTGTCAGGCCGGATTGTAGCAAGCCCTTTTAAGTGTAATATAAGGGTCAGGCACTAAGTGTCAGAATATAAGGGTCAAAAAGTGGAGATTGGAAAATGAGGGTTAGACTATTACTGACCCTCTTTTTTTAACCCTAACATTCTGACCCTCAGTTTTTGACTCTAATATTCCGACCCTTATTTTTTCACCTCCACTTTTTGACCCTTATATTCTCACACGTAGTGTCTGACCCTTATATGACACTTGAGAGCGCTTGGTACAACCCGTGCTGATGCGAAATAATTATCCTCGAATTGAAATACCCATCACCCATTCGAGTATAAAATATACTCGATTCAAGTATATTTTTTTCCGAGAATTATTTTATTATTTAAACTTTGCAGGTCTGAATTTGAATCTCGATATTGAACGGTTAGAAAACATTTTTTAAATCAGAAAAAAAATAGAAAGTTTACTTTTGGAGATAGACTGATGAAATATTTAACAAATTACAATTTTTTTAAATTACGAGCATTTTCTATGAATAATTTATAAATAATCAATTTTCGTCCATAAGAAGCATTTGTTCAGAATCGTAACAAATTTACTCATATTCAAAATTTTACCAGACATCGATTTCATGCCAAAAATAATAAGGTTTCCGATAGTTTAAACAATTTCAATTATTTATTCATAAACAACGAATATTTAAAAAAATGATAATTCTGTGCAACATGTAATTTTTATTACGCAGAATATTCATGATTTTTTCAAATTTTTCTCACGCAATTTAATTGACTGTTAATATTAAATATTTTAAAAAATCAATTTTCTGCAATATGTAATTTAAAAAATGCAGATTAGCCATGATTTTCGCTCAATTATTTCGCACCCAATTTAATTGATGAATCATATTTTTCGGATTCCCCAAATAAAAAATGCACAAGAGACGTAAATGTCCTTCAAGGCATTATTCCATCGAGTTCCACCTAATTGATATCTCTCTATTTATATTTTCTTTGATTTTTTAGGGAGACAAGGGAATGAAAGGTTTCTTGGGTGATGCTGGTCTGCCGGTGAGTAGAATAGAAAGAAAAATAATCCTCTTGGGAAACCGGTATTGAACGAGCAGTTTATTCTAGGGTCACCGTGGTACTCCTGGTGTGAGAGGTCCCGACGGATTGGACGGGTGTAATGGAACTGACGGACGAGCTGGTGCCCCCGGAATGACCGGAGCCTACGGTCCTCGCGGTGGTCCTGGACTCCTTGGAGATCCCGGACCTGCGGGAGAGCCCGGCGAGGGGGGGATCAACTCGCTAGGGGTTAAGGGAGTTCGAGGAAATGCCGGTCGTGATGGACCGAAGGTAACTTGGTTCCAGAATACTTGGAGAACCACAAATATTCGAATATATTCAAATACTAGGGGGCTACGCCCCCTGCTCACTCCGCCAACCCTCACATCTTTATTTTAACCCTTGGGACCCTTAATCTGACCGTTGTGATTCTCATTTTAACCCTCATTATAGCCCTTGCGACCCTTATTTTGACGCTTGTCACCCTTATTTGGACCCCTAATATCACCTTTGTTATCTTTAATCTGATCGTTGTGACCCTTAATCTTGCAACCCTTAATCTGACCCACGTAACCCTTAATTTGACCCTTGTGACCCTCATTTAGACTTTGATTCTGAGTTCCTTGTTCCTCATTTAGACTCTTACTCTGACCTTGTGACCCCAATCTGATCCTTGTGACACTTATATGGGCCCTTAATCAGACCCTTGTTACCCTTATTTGAGTCCTTAATCTGACCGTTGTGACCCTTCATCTGACCCTTTTGACCCTTATGACCCCTATTTTGGCCTTCATGACCCTTATTCTAGCCCTCATGACCCTTAACTTTGGAGTCTTAATTTCGAGTACCAAATTTTTATCACCAGAAGTCGATTTAGATTTTTATAACATAGAAAGATTCATATTTTTTGTATTCAAATATTTCCCATTGAACATTTCTATGAAAGAAACGCACCCATCAGCTGCGGAATTTTTCGACAGAATCGGTCACAAGCTTGAGAAATTCGGTGGAATTTTCCTATTCATTTTTTTATGCGTATGAACTGTCGTTTTTTCCAATTTAATCCATTGAATAATTTTTCTTTTCCCATAATTTCTAGGGCTTCGACGGTCCTCCAGGATACATTGGAGAGCCCGGTTACGCCGGTGACACCGGTGACTTCGTAAGTACAAGAAAAAAATTGACGAAATTGCCTGGAGTAATGAAAAATCCCATGATCGCCATTACATTATTATCGCCCCCTCCTGAGTACACAATATCATGGCACGTTCCGGAGCGATGTTAAACTAACGTTGAGTGAATCTCGCGAGAATTTAGGTTGCTGCCCACGCGCTCCTGCACACGGAGCTGCAGATTCGCGATACACCAGTATTATATGTTCAGTATACACTGCCTCTTGCATTTCGCTACGCCTTTATTTCACTTTTATACATCCACGTTTTTTTACTCACCGGTAACACTACCAACACCACCATCTGCTTACATGAAATATTGTTCGAGAATTTCTCAGAGCGTTTTAATAGCCACTGCAGAGAACCCGCAGGAGAAATAATGAAAGATATAACGTAGCGGAGAAATTTATTATTCTTGTAAGTTTTCGGTTAGCATTCGCGGCAATTAGTTCCCCATTATTTAATGGTGATTGATGGCAAGGAAAATAATCAGTACAAACGAAATTCTGACATTTCGTAATGGATAATTTTCCGTTTAAAGACGTTTAAGAAATTGTTCAGTATTTGCTAATTAACTTTAGAGATGTGCATTCTCTGGAAAATATATCATTTTTATGTGCATTGATTAATGAATATAATTATATTTATTAATTTACACATTAGATAACTATATAATTGATGATTAATAAATAATTAATAATGTTGATCGAAAAAATTTAATAGAAAATTATATTGAGCTTCTACTGAAAATTTTATTAGTTTTTCTCCATTTGCTTTGCTTTTTGCATTCTTTAAAATATTTTAATATAATGTTTAATAGAAGTTCAATAGAAAATGCAATGGAACTTTCTAATAAATAAAATTGGAAGCGAATAAGTCATACAGAAAAATCACAATCAATTTATCAATCAGTTTTCCATGAGAGAAATCTGCAAACGTTTTTCTCTACAAAATCCTAATTCCAGAAGCCTTCAGTCCAGAAAATTCCACTGGTAAATGTCCAAATTCACCGAATTAATTCCTCTATAGAATTTTTTTCTACATGTGAGAGGAGGAGTCGTTTAAGATGAAATCTGAGATACTGTCATCACCATGAAAAAAGAGAAATAAAAGTAATGAATTTTGCTGAGGTAATCTCGTGTGTCATGACCATGAAAGAATGCGATACCATCTTCGGTTACATTTCCTTCGGCACATAGGATTCGGCCTTTGCGTCATCAGCCCAAATCTTATCTTGAAAGATTATACATTATGTGTGGCGAATATTCAGGGCTATCAAGGTGAGCCTGGTCTGCCTGGACTGACTGGCGATCAGGGTGATACGGTTTATGGGGACAAGGGACAGCCTGGAGAGCAGGGAGATCGCGGAGAACCGGGACCGATTAACAAAGAGTGGAAGAAGAATAATGACTCGGAACCAGAGCCTGGAGCACCCGGGAGGAAAGGTGTTCGGGGGGATTACGGCGATCGGGGGAGGAAGGGAGAGATGGGAGATAAAGGCCCTATGGTATGTTAATTAAATATTCATATAATATAATTTTTTTATTAGTGGACGGGGCGCGCGCTGGTTCTTTTCTGTACCTAAATCCTGGAATTTGCGATGGTGAATTGACGGGTAGTGACCCTCAAGCGCTCAAGATGACTGACATACAATTTTCCAATTCAAAATTTTCAGTAACTACGAGGTCCTGTGGAGATCAATGGAGTTTAAATTCATTTTTCATCACTGGTGGGGAAAGTGGAATTTGCGCACGTGCAGCAATGAAAAATAGGGTTCGACACTCGTGGAAAAGGACACACAAAAAACCTAAACGTAAATTACGATTATATAAACGTAATTTACGACTACAAAATCGTAAATTACGCTCAAAATGGTCGTAAATTACGCTTATTTTTTCATATTTTTGATAAACGTAATTTACCTTTTGATAAACGTAAAAGAGGCTTTGTTTAGGCATAATTTATGTTTTGCTAAACATAAAATACGCTTTGCTTAGGCGTAATTTACGTTTTTATTTTGACCGTAGAATACGCCTTTTTAAAGCCTAAATTCCGATTTTTATGACGGAAAAAAGCCACCAGACATCATATTGCCGTTAAGTGTAAATTACATTTGGCAAAGCGTAATTTACGTTTAGGTTTTTCTGTGTGTATTCTTTGACACTTGGCAGAGAAGCACTCGCCTTCGGCGACCACTCACAAGTCAAAAGACTCTTACGCACTCATATCGAAATATACCATTTTATTGCGTGTGCGTAAAGTGAACTTTCCACCTATTGAAAAATAAGGTGATGAAAAATAGGGTTCGATATTCGTGGGAAAAGTGTCCTTCGACCCTTGAGAAGGTAGTACTTGCCTTCGGTGAGCGCTACACACCTCCCATGGGTCAAAAAACACGCGGTCACATCGAAATATACTATACTATTCAATTTGAAAATGGCAAACTGAAATAGTTTTTATGGTCGGCAAAAATTTCAGAATTTCTGATGAAAATTAGATCGATAAACGAAAGGTTTGAATATGAATCTATTACGGTTCATACACTCAGAAATGCATTATAAAAATCAATGATACATAGAAAGAAAAACGTCATCAATGATAAAAATGAATGAGAATAAAATGATTGAATAATTTCGAATTTTTTATCAATCCCTCTTCAATTTTCAAAGTATTTCCCGATAAGTACCCGTAATTGTTCAAAAATAAGGGAAGTATTGTGAATTAATTTCCTTCGAAAATCAATCATTTCCTCGATTTTTCCCGTAAGCCGCGGAATTTTTTTGGATTATCACATGAAGAAATGAAAAAAAAATCTAATTATGATATTTGCGAAAAAGGGAAAATTGAAGAAATTGAAATTTCTGAGATTCATGAAAGAACATGATAAATGAAAACCCAAGAAAGAAGAATTAATTACTTTCGCTCATAATCAAAATAAGAAAATTAACAATCATGACGAAAAAAATTAATTTCACGAGAGTCATTGAATAAATTGATCGATTAGAAACAAACATTGAATATGTATAATTTCTCTGGCTGCACATTTTATATATTTGATTGGTGGATCCAAATATTTAATTTGAAAGGGCAAAAAATTGAAAATTAGAAATCTTTACTGCGGACAAATGTTTCGAAATGTCTAGATAAAAGAAGATTTTATATTCAACATGAATTACTCATTTCTCTTTTACCAAGAATACATTTGAGAATGTAAAAAAGAAATTATATTTTGAATTGAAAGCAGGATTTTGATTTCATCGTAATTCCGTATTAATGAACGAATTGATTATTTAATTGATTAATTACAGATGAAAATTCTCATCAAGAATTTTCATCAACGATGAAATTAATTGAATTGGCTTTGTATTTTTCAAGGGACGACCCGGATACCTAGGTGTGAAAGGTGTGAAAGGAGAGCAAGGCGATGACGGTCCTCGTGGAAAACAAGGTGTCACAGGTCCGAGTGGACCTGCCGGTGAGAAAGGAGACAAGGGCGCGCCTGGATATGCAGGACGTCCCGGAGAAGACGGCCTTGACGTAATGAACTCTCAATGAATTTTTCTCGATGACAACATGAAGTGTTCAACATTCGAAATTATTTTGAATTATTTCAGGGTGAACCTGGAGAAATTGGAAACCGTGGACCTCCTGGAAGGCAGGGAGCGCCTGGAGAGAAAGGACTGTACATTCCGGAACTGGATGAAATCATCCCTGGACCTATTGGAGTTCAAGGAGAACTTGGTGAATTAATTTCTTTATTTTTGATACTCATGAAGGTTTTCAAATGAGACGTTTTGAATAATATTTTACTTTCTCGAATGGAATCTTTGTAATCGTTAAAATTTAACTTCAGGATTTTTTAGGAAATACGAATAAACAAATCATAATTGTCCAACTGAATTCCAGAAATTCACACTCTAAAGTGTATTCCAAAAAAAATTGAATTGTAATTATGATTGAAATCTTATTCAGTGAACATAGAAATCAGAACATGAGCAAATCATTTATGGTAATATAAAAATTTAACTGCTGATAAATTGCGAAATATAATTCTGATTAGTCGTTTTGTTTTTTTGCAATGAGAATCATTATAAACAATTTATTGAAGAAAAAAAATCGAATCTGACAGGTAAAAGGGCATAATCAAATAAGATAGAATAAATTATGTGAAAATTATATTGCTATATGAAAACAAAAGCAATTTTTCACTTGCTTTAGGTCCTCCTGGAGAGCCAGGACAGAATGGTACGCCGGGTCGTCCTGGATTAGTTGGATACATCGGACCTCCAGGTGAATAAATAACTAAACGAATAATTCAGTAGTGAAGTGGTAAAACGGTACAAGTCAATTTTGACTATTGACCAGTTTTCAATGAATATCTCGGAATCTAAGGGAGAGAGCAAAATTTTTATTATAACCTTTTTTTTAGAGCCCATTGAGAGCTACAATAAATGTAATTACGAAAATTTCGCTATCTCCCTTAGATTCGGAAATATTCCTGAAAAACTGAACTGGGAGATAAGTCGACTTAAACCGTTTTACCACTTCGCTACTGAATTAATAATCATGATTGAATTTTCCACTGGCAAGTGTTGCCTCAGGCACTTCAATAACTTCATTTTGCAATAGGAATCACTTTAGAAAATGCAATTGATGAATTCATCATTATTTTAAGGTTTACCGGGACCACAGGGACCACTGGGGATTCCAGGACCGAAGGGAACGTCCGAGAAAGGGGAACAGGGAGACGATGGACTGCCAGGTCCTCTGGGCCCCCCAGGCCCTCCAGGAAGACCCGGTCTTGTTGGACC